>NC_137820.1:812500-862500 GCF_963921795.1 Nannobrachium achirus | reverse complement strand
GTCTTTATACTGTGGTGTGACACATGTTTTAGCAGTACTTAAAATCTATTTTGACTCTGCTGGTAATTTAGTTTTTCTGTGTTTACAGTCCTACCTCCGAAACCAAAACAGCCCTGGCAATCTCTTTGATCCAGACATTTCCTAGCTTGAGAGACGACTCAAGTAGCGGCATTGTGAGTACCGCTATATTAACATTTTAGAGGAATTGATGCTAAAACAATCTATTGAACAGTGGACACAATATAACTCCTCTCCCATCACCAGAGTTCTGAGCTGTTTGATCCCCGGTGTTGTCAGACAGACGGACAGACAAAACCTGTTCAAGCCACATCTGGTGGCCACCCTGTCAAAATTTGCCTCAAGTCTTTTCATTTCTTGACAGGGAGTCTGGTACACGAAAGGAGTACCAAGCCCTCCACAGGGTTTCTGGAAGAGAGGCTTCGTAACTGCAGGAAGAAGATGAGATCCAAGAGCAGGCCACGGGGCACACCACGAAGACGGCCACAAAACCAGGAAGCTGGAGCCTGAAGGACACTCATACCAGGTAATAGTTTCAACTGAATAATTTGTTGAAGCAATAAAGCCACATAATTTAGTGATTGGTAATATCCTCATGTGTACATTTGATTTATAGATTCTGAGATAACAGACGAAAGAGCCATACAGCTCAAAGAATGGCTGAGAAACAATGTACAGCCCCTCAGCCAAGTGGAACAGCACATGCTCGACACAGCAGTGTACAGGTCAGTAGAAACGCACTGAGGACACTAGCTGCAGCACTCATCCAACGCCATTTTCCTCTGTATTTGCCTCATGGTACTCTTATCACAAAGTCATTCAAATCTAAACTAGAACTACACTTCAGGTGCCAACTTTCACCGTGTGTGCCCAGGTGGGCTCACCACTGGTGATGGCAGTGACATCACCAGGAATGCTGGTCCCTCATTGTCTGTTAATGATGACATTGCCAGAAATGCTGGTCCCTGATTGGGTTACAGGCTTAAACACTCACAGCTACTATCTACATATGCAGCCGAACACATAGCCCCTCTCAGGACCCCAAAATCACCTCTTTTTATATTTTGACTTTTTATATTTTGTAGATTGGCTCTCTCTGATACGCAGCGCTACCACTGTCTGGTCTCGGATGAATACAGCGTCGTTCAGATGTTGTTGAGATGCTTTAAAGATACCCAGAACTGCACTAGGAGAGCGCGGAAACGTGTGCGAAGCGCCGCAAATCGGCGATGCCGTTAGGTATCATTAATTTATCTGTGAAAATTTAGTTGCTTTTTCCAAACTGTATCTTGCTTCCTTATTACGTCACATGTCCCGCCTCCCCACGGCGTCTTTTGGCTAGCTGGTAGTGTCAGCCTGTCTCGGATAGATCAGAGGCAGGAACGTAGCCAACCACACCGCGGGGAGGCGGGACATGGAAGCGAGATACAGTTTGGAAAAAAGCTACTAAATTTTCACAGATAAATTAATGATACCTAACGGCATCGCCGATTTTCGGCGCTTCGCACACGTTTCCGCGCTCTCCTAGTGCAGTTCTGGGTATCTTTAAAGAATCTCAACAACATCTGAGCGACACTGTATTCGTCCGAGACCAGACAGTGGTAGCGCTGCGTATCAGAGGGAGCCAATTTACCAATATAAAATATCAAAATATAAAAAAGGTAAATACAGGAACGAAAGGAGCTACCGAACACAGTACTTGCTCGCTCTGCTGGCTTGGGTGAGAAGGCTCAAAATGTGGAACATCTATCACCAGCCATCAATAAAGTGCAACTCGTTAGCCTCCCTCAAAACTGCCATAAAAGGACACCAGTCTTACATTTTTTGTCTTATCCTTTTAACATTCTTGTTCAGTTGTACTGTTTTACTTACTGTAATTAATCGGAACCTGCGGCAGTGGCTCAGGAGGTAAGAGGCACCAGAAGGTTCCCTGTTCGATCCTGGGCTCCTCAGAGTTTCTGTGGAAGTGTCCTTGAGCAAGACACTGAACCCTAATCACTTATGATGAGCATGTTGGTGCCTTGTGTGGTTTCCTCTGCCATCGGTCAGTATATGTGAAAGTGCCTTGGATAAAGGCACTGTATAAATTCCCCATTCTTTTTGTTTCATCAAACAGGGCCATGTGTATAAGGGAGAACAGGTGGGACATCCAAGAGATCCTGAAAGAATTCCCACATCTTACCACTCCGGGCATGGTAAGTTGTGAAGGAGTATACATTTACATATGAGGCTGCATTGTTTATGATTATTATTTATTAGTATGTTAGCTGCCACATTGAATTATTTTTTTTCTCATATTTTTAGATTGCAAGACTTCTCGGTCTTGGATGGAGAGGCTGCGCCCAAACTTTTTGAGACCTGGCTGCCGCTCTTCACCAATAAGATCTTACACCTGGCAAGACGGGAGAGGAAGTTAACCTCTTCAGTTGATGGATTAACACCTGGTAATACATTATTATAGTTGTTGTTGTACATCAGACTATGTAAATGTTTCATCCCTAACCCTTTTTTACTACTAAATGACAAAATCACATAGCCTGACTGTTCATTTTACCATCTGAAAGCCCTTCCTACTGTAGCCATTGGGCATTGCCAAAGAGACAGTCTTCAGTGATTGGTTCACCCCCTGATTAATCGCAATAGTTGCAAAGCAGATGATTGTAATGCAACTAGGGGGGGCCAATACACAATATTAGCGTTAATCGTGATAAACACTCATGAAAATCGTATTGTGGAGATTTCATTTATCGTGATATCGTCCTCAGTCATGCACTGGGATCAAGTCACCTTTTATTTGACGAGCTGCATATCTGGTATCGTATAATATAGTACTTGATAGTCTTTTGTTCACTTTCTATCAAATGTCTTTGCCAATAAATAGCCGATCTACAAGCTCACAACACGTTGTGAGCTTGTAGATCTGCTATTTTTTAGCAAATGTTCCACCCCAGGATAATGTTTTTTGATTATCACGATAATATCGTAAATTGCAATTTATTTTGTCACAGTAACCATGATATGACATTTTTATATCGTCCCATCCCTACATGCAACCCTTATCTGTGGTATTATGTGTCTGGCTTACTAACCAGATTTTATTTATTCCTGGAATTGTATTTACCGCTTTAATAGCGAGATAGACGCGATCGTTGTTATGATTGATTTGGGCTGGTGCCAGTCTACAAATCAGATATGCCATTCCACATATTGATACCTAATTTTCTTCCTACAGTTTGTTTGGGGGAACTGGCTCTGAGTCAGCTACCAGCGCTGCTTCCGCCAACAGTATACAAAGTTGGCGAAAAGTAGTTCACCATACAGTCGAGGAATCCAGCATGGCCTTCATCGACCATAAGCCTGTAAGTCCCCCTGCATTGGTTTGAAGTTGAACCCAGCATCCATATGATATTCATGGGTCGGTATTATCAAAAAACGGCAGATCTACAAGCTCACAATGCTTTGCATGTGACATGTGTGTGTCGAGCTGGTAGATCGCCTATTTTTGGTGAAAAGAGATTAGGTGTAGATGGAAAATGGTAGTCCAAATGCAGATCCAACCCAGGTCCAGGCCTAACCTATAGAATAGGGCTAAATCAGAAATTAGCCTACAAAACAAATATGTTGCTACATACTGTACATGTACTGTAAGCCCCTCCCAAACAGCAAAATGTGTTCCCGGCCTGAATGGGTTAAGATGAGAACATCATGCTTGACCGCCTGTTATAGAATAATTCAGAAAATGTATTTAGTAACTATCAGTAAACACTGTAACTTGCTTACTCTTTGCTTTTCGACAATCATTTACTGGTTGATTTATCTTGTTTTTTTGTTTTGTTTTGTTTTTCCTTTCTCAGCCTGCAACAAACTTGGTGGGGTACCTCGAGGAAGCGCGGGTATCAAGGCCATACCCCCATGTCCTGTCACTGGGGAATGACATCCGCCACACATCCCAGGCTTTCGTCATCCTCTGTGAGGAGGCTTTAGAGCAGAATACCCTGCTTTGGACTGTCGATGTCTGTTTTAAGGACTACTACATTTTTGGTGTCGAATACCCTAAGCAGTGTGCTCCGGTTTGGGAATTACTACAAAATGCAGTCTATGAGATGGGCGGAGAAGAATCGAAGCCTGTCAAGTTTCTGCGTGCTTCAATACTTGCTTGCAAGTAAGTAGAGACTGTGGACTTGTGGACTTAAAACTTCTGCTGCTCATTCTTTTTTTCCCCCCTCCATTGTCAAGTTTCTGCGTGCTTCAATACTTGCTTGCAAGTAAGTAGAGACTGTGGACTTGTGGACTGAAAACCTCTGCTGCTCATGATTTTTTCCCCCCTCCAGTGTTGTTCATTGGCTCTGACAACACGGTTTGGGTCTATATTCGTTATTTTTTATTTTTTTGTCAAGTGGATTGAAGTGTATCATCCAACAAACAGAATACAGTATTAATGCAGTACTCCCTTAACCAATGATAAGTCAGCATGTATTGTCTCATCATGACTTGAGGCCTCTTATAAAGTATCTCTCCTAGCCATGTGTAAACACATTTTTGGACACTGCTCCTACACATTTTGACCTAAAATCATGCTGTGACCTGAAGGTCGCTTATCTCCCGATTAGGGGGTCTTACTTGTTTATAGTGTGGTTGTTTACTATTGATGCAGTAGCCTATAGTTCTTTTAAGGTTTTACAAGTTTTGTTGCAAATTACAAGTTGTATATTGTTTTTAATTGTTGGAGAAATAGTTTGCACTATTGTTACTTCATTGATATTGATTGAAAATAAATACTTTTCTAAGATAACAACATTTTAAAATGGTTTATTCCATATTATATTATTTTCTTGACCAAGTATAGGATTTAAAAGGTTTTGTAATTTAACAATATATGGGTATTCTATTGCAGTTAATATGAACCAGCATTTGGATGGAATATTTAATAAATGTGTGTAGTTAAAATAACCCAGAATTGTAGTTAATTTGGGCACAACATTAACCTTTCATTGGGTAGAATTGATCCAGGGCTGTAATTAATTTGACCCAGCATTTGGGTTAAATGTGTGCACAATAGTTAACCAAATCATTGGGTAGAATCGACCCAGGGCTGTAATACATTTGACCCAGCTATTGGATTAAATAATGTAACCCATCTGTTGGGTTAAAATTATCAACCCATTTTGTTGGGTCAAATTAACTACTGTTGGGTTGGTCCACTATTGATCCCCGTGTTGGGTTAAAAAATAACTCAAGTTGGGTTGTTGGTAACCCAACATTTTTTAGTGTGCAGATGTTTGACTTTCACGCGGGAGACTCGAGTTTGAATCCCGGACGTTGAATACTAGATCTGTCGAGCTGCAGTTATTGTGATGTCATAATACGTGGCCAAAAATAACAGATCTACAAGCTCAATGTGTGTGACTTAGAGGTGTTATTTTAGGCATGTAGATCTGGTATAGAGGGGGAAAAGGAGGGGATCAAGTACAGAACCCTGAGGGACTAACAGTCAGAGAGAGATGTATGGCCCCTCCCCCATGCTATATATATATATGTCACCGGATGATAGAGAAACAGGATGGTCGAGAAACGTAGCACTCGTCATGCAGCACGGGGCGGAGCGGAGCCGCTCGATTGTCCACGACATTGCAAGCGGCGCGCAGGCCAGCGGACCTTGGTCCACTCGCACCTGCGGTGTTCTGGGGCGAAGAGCGGGCCAGGGCCGGCCGCGCGAGTTACGAAGCCGTGGTGAATGCAATCGTTATATTTATGCCCAGGCCGTAAGGCCTGGGCAAGCCCACGATAAACGCCCTGTCCAAGTGACTACAATGGAGCTAATGGCTAAGCTAGGCTAAGCTAGGCTAGGCTAGGCTAGGCTAGTAAATAAAGTCGCAAATAGAGTCGCACACGAGTGACGTCAGCGCCTTCACTAGTGAATGGCTGTTGTCGCCACCTGGTGGTGATTGGTGTGTGGTGAACGACAAAACAAGCGCTCTTACATAGAACGTCCTGCGTTACCCAAACATCCGGTAACATATATATATATATATATATATATATATATATATGATTATACAGATGGTGTTACTGTACATACAGTATGCTCATGCTGATGCTGAGCACAGCTGTACATTCAGCTCATAAATCAATTCTTCTTTAGGGTAAAAAGTGTAAAGATCTCCTAGGATCTAAACTTCTGTTCTACTGTACATACTGTACAGAGCATGGAAACAAGCCTTATTCTCTGTTTGATGACGACGGCACAAACTATTTTCAGATGGGGGTCCCTGGCCCAATAGATCTGATGGGGGTCCCTGGCCCAATAGATCTGATGGGGGTCCCTGGCCCAATAGATCTGCTGCTTTGTTAAGTTACATTGAGCCTGACTGTAAAGAAGGTTTCAGAGCATAATGTCTGGAAGTGGACTTGTTTAGTATCTGTTGGTAGAATGATGGTTTGGTACAGTATGTACAGTATGTACAGTATGTACAGTATGTACAGTATGTCCATCTGTTCTTCTAGAAGAACAGAACAGAACAGAACAGAACAGCACAGCACAGTACAGCACAACATATTACAGGTACAACAGTGTCTGAAAAACAATAATGGAGTCCAGTGTGGCCAGTCCTACAGTCTGACTGCCACTGAGCATTGGTCCAGTGTGGTCAGTCCTACAGTCTGACTGCACTGAGCATTGGTCCAGTGTGGTCAGTCCTACAGTCTGACTGCACTGAGCATTGGTCCAGTGTGGCCAGTCCTACAGTCTGACTGCACTGAGCATTGGTCCAGTGTGGTCAGTCCTACAGTCTGACTGCACTGAGCATTGGTCCAGTGTGGCCAGTCCTACAGTCTGACTGCACTGAGCATTGGTCCAGTGTGGTCAGTCCTACAGTCTGACTGCACTGAGCATTGGTCCAGTGTGGCCAGTCCTACAGTCTGACTGCACTGAGCATTGGTCCAGTGTGGCCAGTCCTACAGTCTGACTGCACTGAGCATTGGTCCAGTGTGGCCAGTCCTACAGTCTGACTGCACTGAGCTTTGGTCCAGTGTGGCCAGTCCTACAGTCTGCCACTGAGCATTGGTCCAGTGTGACCAGTCCTACAGTCTGCCACTGAGCATTGGTCCAGTGTGGTCAGTCCTACAGTCTGCCACTGAGCATTGGTCCAGTGTGACCAGTCCTACAGTCTGCCTGCACTGAGCTTTGGTCCAGTGTGGCCAGTCCTACAGGCTCACTGCCACTGAGCTTAGAAATGCTTTCCCAGGAGGAGCTGGAACAGTTTATGTCTGGAGTGTCTTTTATGATCCCTTCCTCTCTGGCTGCACATCTGTTTCCATACAGTCCTTCCATACAGTCCTTCATACAGTTCCTCTGTTTCCATACAGTCCTTACAGTTCATCTGTTTCTATACAGTCCTTACAGTTCATCTGTTTCTATACAGTCCTTACAGTTCATCTGTTTCTATACAGTCCTTACAGTTCATCTGTTTCCATACAGTCCTTACAGTTCATCTGTTTCTATACAGTCCTTCATACAGTTCATCTGTTTCTATACAGTCCTTACAGTTCATCTGTTTCTATACAGTCCTTACAGTTCATCTGTTTCTATACAGTCCTTACAGTTCATCTGTTTCTATACAGTCCTTACAGTTTATCTGTTTCCATACAGTCCTTCATACAGTTCATCTGTTTCTATACAGTCCTTACAGTTTATCTGTTTCCATACAGTCCTTCATACAGTTCATCTGTTTCTATACAGTCCTTCATACAGTTCATCTGTTTCTATACAGTCCTTACAGTTCATCTGTTTCTATACAGTCCTTACAGTTCATCTGTTTCTATACAGTCCTTACAGTTCATCTGTTTCTATACAGTCCTTACAGTTCATCTGTTTCTATACAGTCCTTACAGTTCATCTGTTTCTATACAGTCCTTACAGTTCATCTGTTTCTATACAGTCCTTCATACAGTTCATCTGTTTCTATACAGTCCTTACAGTTCATCTGTTTCTATACAGTCCTTACAGTTCATCTGTTTCTATACAGTCCTTCATACAGTTCATCTGTTTCTATACAGTCCTTACAGTTTATCTGTTTCTATACAGTCCTTACAGTTCCTCTGTTTCTATACAGTCCTTACAGTTCATCTGTTTCTATACAGTCCTTACAGTTCATCTGTTTCTATACAGTCCTTACAGTTCATCTGTTTCTATACAGTCCTTACAGTTCATCTGTTTCTATACAGTCCTTACAGTTCATCTGTTTCTATACAGTCCTTACAGTTCATCTGTTTCTATACAGTCCTTACAGTTCATCTGTTTCTATACAGTCCTTACAGTTCATCTGTTTCTATACAGTCCTTACAGTTCATCTGTTTCTATACAGTCCTTAGAGGGATGAATGTTCAGATGTTCAGAGGTCAATCAATAACTAATTGATTGACATTATGCGGAGAACAATGCCACGCTATTGCCGTCCCAACCGCTTTTTTTCCTTTTTTTCTAGAGTTATTATGAGTCTGATTAATGAACATCAAACACATCCGCATTCACTGTGTGTGTGTGTGTGTGTGTGTGTGTGTGTGTGTGCGCGTGTGTGTGTGTGTGTGCGTGTGTGTGTGTGTGTGTCAGTGTGTGTGTGTGTGTGTGTGTGTGTGTGTGTGTGTGTGTGTGTGTGTGTGTGCGCGTGCATGCGTGCGTGCGTGCGTGCGTGCGTGCGTGCGTGCGTGCGTGCGTTTTTGTGAGTGTGTGCACTGTAGCATTCTAAAAGTTGTTTATTTATGCCCCTAGATGATTAAGATAATCTCATTATGAATGATGTGTTGCCATAATGGTTCAGCTCTGCAGCCAACCTGATTAAAAGTGAACCACAAGTCATTCATGAAGGCTTTAATCATCAGAAAGACAAGCCTGTCACTGAGGACACAAAGGTCAAAGGTCATCAAATATTGGGGAGGCTGTGTCTCAGGAGGAGGAGCCGGTCGCCCAGTCATCCGTGGGTCGGCGGTTCGAATCCCTCCTCCTGTCCACATGTGGACGTGTCCTTGATCAAGACACTGAACCCCACATTGATCAAGACACTGAACCCCACATTGATCAAGACACTGAACCCCACATTGATCAAGACACTGAACCCCACATTGGACAAGACACTGAACCCCACATTGATCAAGACACTGAACCCCACATTGATCAAGACACTGAACCCCACATTGATCAAGACACTGAACCCCACATTGATCAAGACACTGAACCCCACATTGATCAAGACACTGAACCCCACATTGGACAAGACACTGAACCCCACATTGATCAAGACACTGAACCCCACATTGATCAAGACACTGAACCCCACATTGATCAAGACACTGAACCCCACATTGATCAAGACACTGAACCCCACACTGCCTCCAGTGAGGGTCGGTGTCAGCTTTGCAGTGTGAATGTGGGAAGTGAGGACAGTGTATGAATGAAAAGTGCTATAAAAATGCAATCCATCAAATAAAACCTTTTCCTTTCTGAAGACGTTCTCTTTCTCTCCTATCCATTGTTAATACATTGTTAATACATCGTTAATACATTGTTAATACATCGTTAATACATCGGTAATACATCGTTAATACATCGTTAATACATTGTTAATGGAAGTTGTTTTCGGCACATCATGGATGAGTGGCTTTGATCTTTGATCTTTGACATTTTCAGAATGCGTCGCTCGACATCTCTAAAGAACTGCTGTCAAATTCATAAGGCTCACAGAACACCTTATTCACTCATAACTTATGAATGAATGACATGTCTGTGAGCCTTATGATTCATAAGGCTCACGGTCACCTTATTCACTCATAACTTATGAATGCATAAGGTGTCTGTGAGCCTTATGATTCATAAGGCTCACAGAACACCTTATTCATTCATAACTTATGAATGCATAAGGTGTCTGTGAGCCTTATGATTCATAAGGCTCACAGTCACCTTATTCACTCATAACTTATGAATGAATGACATGTCTGTGAGCCTTATGAACACCTTATTCACTCATAACTTATGAATGAATGACATGTCTGTGAGCCTTATGATTCATAAGGCTCACAGAACACCTTATTCACTCATAACTTATGAATGAATGACATGTCTGTGAGCCTTATGATTCATAAGCCTCACAGTCACCTTATTCATGCATAAGGCTCATAGCAGGGGTCAGCAATACGTCCATACATGGGCAGAGACGACTCCTCATCCATATTTCAGAGGTAGTTTTTTTACCCACAGAGATAATGTTGTTATTTTGATCATAAGACGTTTCTCTACAGGCTGAGAGCTCAGAGCTGTGATGGTCATTTAGGGGTCTTCAACGTTTTCAGGCCAAGGACCCCTTAGTTGAGAGAGAGATGAAGCAGGGACCCCCACAACCTTTCCATAGGCTATATTGTTGCATCATTTGACAGCACAATAATCAGAGTATTTTGGATTCATGTCAACTTGTGTTTTCAGATATTTAACCACTTGAACCGTCATTACTTAATAAACTGGACCTTTCACTCTGTACTTAGTCTGCTCTTTTTCCCCTCTACACCACCTCTTTCGCGCTGCGTGGCGTTTTGAGCTTGTAGATCAGCTATTTTCGGCAAAAGTTCTCAGAATATGGACATTTGGGATCAAGCGGTTAATAGTTTCTATCACACAAATATTTGGAGGACCCCCTGTAGTAACTCTGAGGACCCCTTAGGGGTCCCGGACCCCCTGTTGAAGACCCCTGGTTTACTGTATATATGATGGTCATTTAGGGTTGAGTGTTAGCCTGCTCATTCTGTACTGTGTGTCTGTATGTCTGTATTTACTGTATATACTGTATATAGTACTACTGTATACAGTATATACTGTACATACTGTACATACTCTATGTCCGTGGCAAAAATAGATTTTAGACAAAGATGTCCACCAGCAGCTCCTGCATGGTGGTGACCTCTGCTGCTCACACAGAGATGAGATGAATTCACTGCTGTGTCCCTTAATCTCATTATAACATTATAACATTATAACATAACATAACATAACATTATGACATAACATAATATTATAACATAGCATAACATTATAACTCTGCTGCTCACACAGAGATGAGATGAATTCACTGCTGTGTCCCTAACCCTGTCTCATTATAACATTATAACATAACATAATATTATAACATAACATAACATAACATTATAACATAACATAATATTATAACATAACATAACATAACATTATAACATAACATAATATTATAACATAACATAACATTATAACTCCGCTGCTCACACAGAGATGAGATGAATTCACTGCTCACACAGAGAAGGTGATTAACTTTAGACTTCCTAAAGTCAACCATGATTTCCTTGGTCTTACTGACATTTAGAGTAAACTAGAATAAACAGAAGGGCAGAGGGACAGCATCTCTAGAAGGACAGAGGGACAGTGTCTCTAGAAGGACAGAGGGACAGTGTCTCTAGAAGGACAGAGGGACAGTGTCTCTAGAAGGACAGAGGGACAGTGTCTCTAGAAGGACAGAGGGACAGTGTCTCTAGAAGGACAGAGGGACAGTGTCTCTAGAAGGACAGAGGGACAGTGTCTCTAGAAGGACAGAGGGACAGCGTCTCTAGAAGGACAGAGGGACAGCGTCTCTAGAAGGACAGAGGGACAGCGTCTCTAGAAGGACAGAGGGACAGCGTCTCTAGAAGGACAGAGGGACAGTGTCTCTAGAAGGACAGAGGGACAGCGTCTCTAGAAGGACAGAGGGACAGTGTCTCTAGAAGGACAGAGGGACAGCGTCTCTAGAAGGACAGAGGAGGACAGAGGGACAGTGTCTCTAGAAGGACAGAGGGACAGTGTCTCTAGAAGGACAGAGGGACAGTGTCTCTAGAAGGACAGAGGGACAGTGTCTCTAGAAGGACAGAGGGACAGTGTCTCTAGAAGGACAGAGGGACAGTGTCTCTAGAAGGACAGAGGGACAGTGTCTCATTTAAACAGAAGGACAGAGGGACAGTATCTCTGTGTCTCATTTAGGAATACGACGATAAGCGATAAAAAAACACTCCCGATAATCGTATCGCGGAGATTCAATTTATTGTGAAATCGTCCTCCGTCATGCACTGGGATCAATTCACCTTTTATTTGCCGAGCTGCATTTCCGGTACCATTTAAACCCTCTATAATTGGTAAAAGCTACTTATATTATACGTACTTGATACAGTCTTTTCTTTTCACTCTCTATCAAACGTCTTGTTAAAAAAAAAGAAGAAAAAAACAGATCTACAAGCTCACAACACGTCACAACGTGAGCTTGTAGATCTGCTACATGTTCCGCCCCAGGATAATGCATTTTGATTATGGCGATAACATCGTAAATCACCATTTCTTTAGTCACAATAAACGTGATATGAAATATTTAAACGGTGCCGTCCATCCATAGTCTCATTATGACATCATTATGACATCATTATGACATCATTATGACAGCAGGTTGTCTGCAGATAAGTCTGCTTTAGTCTGACTGTGGATTTACTCTACCTTCATACACACATACACACACACGCACGCACGCACGCACACACGCACGCACGCATGCACGCACGCACGCACGCACGCACACACGCACGCACGCATGCATGCACGCACACACTCAGCACAATATACACAAAGCAACAACACACATAATCCAGAGTTATAAAAACTCATATTAAACATTGACAGAAGCTGCTGCTTATTAAAATCAATATGTTTTCTCCTCCCAGAAGGACATACAGTAAACTGCCCAGTTTATCAGTTTATCACATCCACTTCACAGGCTTTGGAAGAAAATACACTTCTAGTGGAGATCAGTGCTTTTCTGGGGGTCCAGGGACCCCCTGGAGTCCTTGAGGAGGACCCTTATACAGTATGTCTGTACTGTAACTCTGAGAGGGTACAAATGGAACCAAATGGACCCTTACAGCTCTGTAACTCTGAGAGTGTACAAATGGAACCAAATGGACCCTTACAGCTCTGTGACTCTGAGAGTGTACAAATGGAACCAAATGGACCCTTACAGCTCTGTAACTCTGAGAGTGTACAAATGCAACCAAATGGACCCTTACAGCTCTGTAACTCTGAGAGTGTACAAATGGAACCAAATGGACCCTTACAGCTCTGTGACTCTGAGAGGGTACAAATGGAACCAAATGGACCCTTACGGCTCTGTAACTCTGAGAGTGTACAAATGGAACCAAATGGACCCTTACGGCTCTGTAACTCTGAGAGTGTACAAATGGAACCAAATGGACCCTGAAGGTTTTGCCTGTGGATATCCTGCATGGTGTGAAAGACACCCAAACCCCCACGTTTATCTTACAATAATTACCAAGACTCTAAAGGTGATTGTAACGCCAGGTGTTGTGAGCTTGTAGATCACCTATTTCTTATATTATTTGACCATATGGCCAATGTTTGACCAGTTTTTATAGTATAGTTTGTTGATTACTATCGATGAAAAAGAAATGCAATTGTAAATTGCAAGTGTGGTTGCCGTGACTACATTCTGCAGCGTGCTAAGTGTCATGTGAAGCTCAACCAATCATCCAGCTAGCACCCCTCCCCCATTGAACTCATTGGACTTACTCTATCATGGTGATGTCACCGAGAATGCTGTTTCCTGATTGGCTAAAAGTTTATCCAGGAAATGAATGTGAAGAAAGCTACAATAGAACTATAGTGTGTTGCCCTCGGCAACCACACTAATAAAGTTAACTTTATTTGTATAACTAGAGGTTTGCGCCTGCTCCTCATTTAAAAGATTCTCTGTATTGGTGATATGAGCTTCATCTGAGAAGTCATCTGGGGACCCCTGAGGGGGTCCCAACCAACAGGTTGAGAACCACGGGTCTAGTCAGTGTGATTGACAGGAGAGATGATCAGAGGAGCAGAGTTTCTACCACCAGCATTAAGACATGGACAGAAGTATGGGTAGAGTTTCTCAGTGAAGGTGCAGCCAGTGAAAGAGTAAAGGTGAACTCTGGCCTCCACATCATAAAAAGGAGACCAGACCCTCCTCATAATCCACAAACACTCCCACTTTCTGGAGCTCCTCTCTTACAGGGAGGAGGACATCAGGGTCAGTTTTAGCCTTGAACTCATTTCCATTCCTCAACCATATAGACCAGAAACCATTGTTGGGTCTCAGATGGATGTTTCCCTTCCTGTTGATGGACTCTGGCCACTCCTACATCCCAGTCAGTCTTCCCTCCAACCTGAACCTCATAGTAAAACCTTCCTGAGGAGAAGCTTTGTTTTCCTAGGACACAAGGATAATAATAAGAGAATCTCTCTTTTTTGTTTGGGAGATTGTTCCTTACGTTTCCACAATGCACTTGTTTTCCATCCTCAGACAGGATGAGTCTGGGATTTGCTGTATCAGGGTTCAGAGTCACATCCACCTCATATTGCTGGATCCTCCTCAGCTCAACATCACACAGCTTCTTCTCCATCTCTTGACTGAGTGTCTTCTCCAGCTGAGCCACAGCTGTCCTCAAAGCTGTCTCCACACATGAAGACAGTTGGATATTGACCTTTGTCCAGTCCTTGAAGGGTGGAGGGGAGTTGATGGATGTGAAGTTCTGGAGGAGGTGGAGGTCTTCAGTGTGTGAGAGCTGCTTCAGCTCAGAGCTTCTCTTCTCCAACTGGGTGATTTCCTGTTGCAGATCTTTGATGAAGCCTTCAGCCTGTTTCTCTGCTGTTTTCTGCTTCTCTTCAATCACACCAATGAGCTCAGCCTGGCTTCTCTGAATACAGCTGATCAGAGCAGTGAAGACCTGCACACTGACCTCCATCTCTGTGTCTGCATCCTTCTTGCTGAGCTCTACTGAGTGTTGGACCTCCTGAATCTTCACGTGTCTGTCCTGGATCATCTGCTGGATTTCAGCCTCAGTCTTTCTGTCATATTCTTCTTTCAGCTTCTGACTCCAGAACTGTTGGACCGTCTCAGATGTTGCAGGTCTCATGTTGAAGGTTTCTCTATAAGGTCCTATAAGAACCACTGGTCAATAAGGTCCTATAAGAACCACTGTTCAATAAGGTCATATAAGAACCACTGTTCAATAAGGTCCTATAAGAACCACTGGTCAATAAGGTCCTATAAGAACCACTGGTCAATAAGGTCCTATAAGAACCACTGTTCAATAAGGTCCTTTAAGAACCACACGTCTGGTTCTTCTGAAGACTCTCTTGGAGGCTCAAAGACTCTTCCTTTAGGTGCTGACCAATAAGGTTTGTTGTTCTACAGTATATTTAGAAGGGCCAATAGGCTTGTTCTATATTTAGAAGGTCTAATAACGGTTGTTGTTTTATCGTACTACCTCTTGGACTGTGTGTGGTCAGGTTTTACACCAGCAATGATCCTATAGAGTTACATCATCACTATGATGTCATCCTATAGAGTTACATCATCACTATGATGTCATCCTATAGAGTTACATCATCACTATGATGTCATCCTATAGAGTTGCATCATCACTATGATGTCATCCTATAGAGTTACAACATCTCTATGAGGTCATCCTTATAGAGAATACAGAATACCATCACTTTGAGGTCACTATGATGTCATCCATATAGAGTTGTCCATCTTGCCAGTCATTCCCAGGCACCAGCAGGGGTCACTGTGGTACATGTCCTGTAGGGGTCACTGTGGTACATGTCCTGTAGGGGTCACTGTGGTACATGTCCTGTAGGGGTAGCTGTGGTACATGTCCTGTAGGGGTAGCTGTGGTACATGTCCTGTAGGGGTAGCTGTGGTACATGTCCTGTAGGGGTAGCTGTGGTACATGTCCTCTAGGGGTCACTGTGGTACATGTCCTGTAGGGGTCACTGTGGTACATGTCCTGTAGGGGTAGCTGTGGTACATGTCCTGTAGGGGTAGCTGTGGTACATGTCCTGTAGGGGTAGCTGTGGTACATGTCCTGTAGGGGTAGCTGTGGTACATGTCCTGTAGGGGTAGCTGTGGTACATGTCCTCTAGGGGTCACTGTGGTACATGTCCTCTAGGGGTCACTGTGGTACATGTCCTGTAGGGGTAGCTGTGGTACATGTCCTGTAGGGGTAGCTGTGGTACATATCCTCTAGGGGTCACTGTGGTACATGTCCTCTAGGGGTCACTGTGGTACATGTCCTGTAGGGGTAGCTGTGGTACATGTCCTGTAGGGGTAGCTGTGGTACATGTCCTCTAGGGGTCACTGTGGTACATGTCCTTTAGGGGTCACTGTGGTACATGTCCTCTAGGGGTCACTGTGGTACATGTCCTCTAGGGGTCACTGTGGTACATGTCCTGTAGGGGTAGCTGTGGTACATGTCCTGTAGGGGTCACTGTGGTACATGTCCTCTAGGGGTCACTGTGGTATATGTCCTGTAGGGGTCACTGTGGTACATGTCCTGTAGGGGTCTCTGTGGTACATGTCCTGTAGGGGTCACTGTGGTACATGTCCTGTAGGGGTCACTGTGGTACATGTCCTCTAGGGGTCACTGTGGTACATGTCCTCTAGGGGTCACTGTGGTACATGTCCTGTAGGGGTAGCTGTGGTACATGTCCTGTAGGGGTCACTGTGGTACATGTCCTCTAGGGGTCACTGTGGTACATGTCCTCTAGGGGTCACTGTGGTACATGTCCTCTAGGGGTCACTGTGGTACATGTCCTGTAGGGGTCACTGTGGTACATGTCCTCTAGGGGTCACTGTGGTACATGTCCTGTAGGGGTCACTGTGGTACATGTCCTCTAGGGGTCACTGTGGTACATGTCCTCTAGGGGTCACTGTGGTACATGTCCTGTAGGGGTCACTGTGGTACATGTCCTGTAGGGGTCTCTGTGGTACATGTCCTGTAGGGGTCACTGTGGTACATGTTCTCTCTTGCAGGGCCTCTGTGATATTAAATACATCATAAAATGTCATATTGTTTAATAAATAGTTAATTTAAATGTCAAATCCGTTACCAAAACAGACTCCTGAGCTCTCAGTCCTCCTGCATTAGACAAGGTTTGAGTCTTCAGTCACCAACATCCCCCCCCCCCTTCTTCCCAATTTAGTCATTATGCCACTGAATCCCCCCCTCCACACACACACACACACACACACACACACACACACACACACACACACACACACACACACACACACACACACTGTAATGCCCCTGCAATAACTATAATTTAATTTATGGCTATGGCTATATGGTATATATATATATATATATATATATATATATATATATATATATATATATATATATATATATATATATATATAAATATATAATCATACTGTTTACAGTATGTATCATGTATATATCATATTGTTTATAGTATGTTTACAGTATGTATCATATTAGTATGTATCATATTGTTTATAGTATGTTTATAGTATGTATCATATTGTTTACAGGATGTTTACAGTATGTATCATATTAGTATACATCATATAGTATATATCATATTGTTTACAGTATGTATCATATTGTTTACAGTATGTTTACAGTATGTTTACAGTATGTATCATATTGTTTACAGTATATATCATAAAGTATATATCATATTATTTACAGTATATATCATATTGTCTACAGGATCCACCCCAGTCCGTCCCACGGCTCAGGCGTGTCCTCCTCCAGCTCCAAGCAGGGAAAACCTTCTCTCAGAAGGATCCACGGCCGCATCCAGGGACGCATCCTACGCTCCAAGAGTCTGGACAGCATCGATCTGCTGGAGTCACATGTGAGTAACCATGACAACCGTCTGTTGATGATACACAGTAACCATGACAACCAGTACATAGACCTGCTGGAGTCTCATGTAGGTAACCATGACAACTAGTACATAGACCTGCCAGTCTCATGTAGGTAACCATGACAACAGGTACATAGACCTGCCAGAGTCTCGTAGGTAACCATGACAACTAGTACATAGACCTGCCAGAGTCTCATGTAGGTAACCATGACAACTAGTACATAGACCTGCTGGAGTCTCATGTAGGTAACCATGACAACTAGTACATAGACCTGCCAGTTCATGTAGGTAACCATGACAACTAGTACATAGACCTGCCAGAGTCTCATGAAGGTAACCATGACAACTAGTACATAGACATGCCAGTCTCATGTAGGTAACCATGACAACTAGTACATAGACCTGCTGGAGTCTCATGTAGGTAACCATGACAACTAGTGCATAGACCTGCCAGAGTCTCATGTAGGTAACCATGACAACTAGTACATAGACATGCCAGTCTCATGTAGGTAACCATGACAACAGGTACATAGACCTGCCAGAGTCTCATGTAGGTAACCATGACAACTAGTACATAGACCTGCCAGAGTCTCATGTAGGTAACCATGACAACTAGTACATAGACCTGCCAGAGTCTCATGTAGGTAACCATGACAAACAGTAATAACCATGTCGGTGTCATTCTTTGTTAAAGACCGTAGCCCAATCAGGGGCCAGCATCTCTGGTAACGTCATCATTAACAGCCAATGAGGGACCAGCATTCCTGCTGGTGCCAGTGGTGATGTCACTGGCATTGGGGCGGCATAGCTGAGTCCCTGGTTGTCCCAGGTTCCATTCCATAGCTGAATGGTTAGGGAGCCCGCCTGGGGAACCAGAGCCCCTGGTTGTCCCAGGTTCCATTCCATAGCTGAATGGTTAGGGAGCCCGCCTGGGGAACCAGAGCCCCTGGTTGTCCCAGGTTCCATTCCATAGCTGAATGGTTAGGGAGCCCGCCTGGGGAACCAGAGCCCCTGGTTGTCCCAGGTTCCATTCCATAGCTGAATGGTTAGGGAGCCCGCCTGGGGAACCAGAGCCCCTGGTTGTCCCAGGTTCCATTCCATAGCTGAATGGTTAGGGAGCCCGTCTGGGGAACCAGAGCCCCTGGTTGTCCCAGGTTCCATTCCATAGCTGAATGGTTAGGGAGCCGCCTGGGGAACCAGAGTCCCTGGTTGTCCCAGGTTCCATTCCATAGCTGAATGGTTAGGGAGCCGCCTGGGGAACCAGAGCCCCTGGTTGTCCCAGGTTCCATTCCAGGCCAGGGTAGCAATGTGGATGTGTGTCCCTGAGCAAGACTCTTAATCCCTAATTGCTCACGTGCTCCTTGTGGGCAGCGAATCAGCTGGGTCGGGCTGAAAATACTGAATTTCCCTCAAGGGAGGAAATAGGTATCTATTATTATTATCTATTATCGCCGGCAAGATTCCAGTGGCGAGCGCACCTCATGGCGTGCCTCTTGATCAGCGTCTAGCAGACGCAGCGCAGAGCGCCGAGCCGCTGTGGTGTCACCGATAGCAGCCGAGTAGCATCGTCATATATGAACAAGGTGCGGGAACTTTGCACTAATTCATTCATTCATTCATTAGAGCTTATATTTTCAGTAGAGGGTTGGTCTGAGCTTTCCCAGAGTTCTGGACAGTTTGATCATTTGATCATCAGTTTTCGTTATAGGTTACCTTACCAAGTTTGAAAACAGACAGTGTTTATGAAAAGGTTTACTACTTACTTTCTTACCTTAAAAGCTTTACTAAGGTGTTAAGTTTGCCCAAAACCTCATTGAATTCCGTTCAGTTCCGGGTAAGGTACCGTCGGACAAGGTGTGCTACAGAGGTGCCGCGGATTGATCGCCGGCAGGAAAATGCACTCGCTCTCCCTCCCCCTGGCCTTGATTAAAACATGAAATGTGAAATGGATTTGCTGAATTATGTTGGATGGATTTGCCGGATGCATTTGGTTGATTGTCAGATTACTGTAGATTATTTGCCATGGAAAGACTTTATTTTCAGGTTGCATAGGAGAAGGTATTCACTGGTACAAGGTCAACTAAGGATATCCAAGAAAGCGTTTCGGTTTATTTACACAGGAAACCTTTGGTATCTCATATAACATTGAATGATATACAGACAGAACACAGTACTATGCAGAGAACATCATCAATAGAAAGGAGGCAAAACAATGGCGTAAAACAAAAGCTGTGGCTGTGGGTGAAAGAGAGAGAATGAGAGAGAGAGAAAGAGAGTGAGAGTGAGAGAGGTGTTCTCTACTCTACTCCACACTCTGCTTGTTCTCCCAGGGACCCCCTGGTGGGGGTCAAGGGGAGTGCAGGGACCCCCTGGAGGGATGCTGCAGTGTTTCACCTGTGATGTCAGTGTACAGCAGTGCTTCTCAACCTTTTTAGGCCGTGGACCCCCAAAATAATGGTATTTTAACTGGGGACCCCCAAAATAATGGTATTTTAACTGGGGACTCTTCCACACTAACTCTGGGGGAGCCCGGGATCGAACTGGGAAGCCTTCGGGAACCCTCTGTGTTCTAATGCCGGTTCCTCTACCCCTGAGCCAATGCCGCCCCTGTAGTTGTAGGCTTCAATCAGGCTTTGAAGGCCAGCATCAATGCTCTGTGTAGTGTGTTGTGTTGTGTAGTGTGTTGTACTCTGTTGTGTAGTGTGTTGTACTCTGTTGTGTAGTGTGTTGTGTTGTGTAGTGTGTTGTACTCTGTTGTGTTGTGTGTTGTGTTCTGTACTGTGTTGTGTAGTGTGTTGTACTCTGTTGTGTAGTGTGTTGTGTTGTGTAGTGTGTTGTGCTCTGTTGTGTTGTGTGTTGTGTTGTGTAGTGTGTTGTACTCTGTTGTGTTGTGTGTTGTGTTCTGTACTGTGTTTGCAGGGGTCCTCAAATACAAATCTTGAAGGTCCACAAATATTTTTTTGAAACAGGTCCGGGTCCGGGGAAAAATAAATTATATATATATATATATATATATATATATATATATATATATATATATATATAAGCCTATATATATATATATATATATATATATATATCCCTTTCATACATTATTTTACATTGGCTAATGTTTTTTTTAGTTGTTTGTTGATGCAGTAATGGTCTTTTTCTGTTTCTTTCTTTATTAAAAGGGTGTTAAGTCCTTAATTATGACTTTACTTTCATCTGGCCTGGGGACAAGTTGACTCATTTGACTAAAGAGTAACAACCCGTTGAAGGGAGAACAGAATGTAATAAATCAAGGTGGAGCAGAGATATTTATTTTACGAAAATTATTCGTTTGCGCTAGTGTTTGTTTCTTTTAGCAAACTGGGATAATCTTCGAATGATTTATGCTTGTGTCGCAACGTGAATATCGATCCTGAAAACAAGGTGTCGCGCGTCGGAGACGATGCGTGGAGAGAGCCTCCCCACTCCGAGTAATGCGTGTGGCTCGCTTTGCTGCATGGCTCGCTGGCTGCATATCCAAGAGAGGCAGCCAGCTGTGGCTGCAGTGTGGCACCTCGCGAAAACTCTCTGCAGAGAAGATTAGAATCCTCATCCTGCAAACGTATTCACGTTGATGTTGTGCTTGTGCGCGAATGAAACCCACTGATTTATAACTAGCTTACAGCCTGCAGCTAATCGCTGCTGCTGCGTGCTGCCCGCTTCGAAAACTTCCGCACTCCGCAGTGAAATGAACAGAGGCGGTGGTAACAGCTTATCAGCACGTCATTGTCATAGAGATGACAACCCATAATAGTTTATGCCCCGGCATCAGCCAATCAGCGTGCCGTTCTCTCTCTCTCTCGCACACAGACTTCAGAGCGCATGCAATGAAATGAATGAATACAAGGAGAAGTGGAAACAAAACGTGGAGTTTTTTTTTTTTTTTTATATATAATTCGTCCTGGGTCCGGTCGGCGGTGCCTCGCGGTCCGGACGTGGACCGCGGTCCGCCTATTGAGGACCCCTGTGTAGTGTGTTGTACTCTGTTGTGTAGTGTGTTGTGTTGTGTAGTGTGTTGTGCTCTGTTGTGTTGTGTGTTGTGTTGTGTAGTGTGTTGTACTCTGTTGTGTTGTGTGTTGTGTTGTGTAGTGTGTTGTGCTCTGTTGTGTTGTGTGTTGTGTTGTGTAGTGTGTTGTACTCTGTTGTGTTGTGTGTTGTGTTCTGTACTGTGTTGTGTAGTGTGTTGTACTGTGTTGTGTAGTGTGTTAGACTCTGTTGTGTAGTGTGTAGTGTTGTGTAGTGTGTTGTGCTCTGTTGTGTAGTGTGTTGTGCTCTGTTGTGTAGTGTGTTGTGTTGTGTAGTGTGTTGTGCTCTGTTGTGTAGTGTCTTGTACTCTGTTGTGTAGTGTGTTGTACTGTGTTGTGTAGTGTGTTGTGTTGTGTAGTGTGTTGTACTCTGTTGTGTAGTGTGTAGTGTTGTTGCGACCGTCAGGGAGCAGTTTACTATGAAAACCTCCACCGGCCGTCCGTCCGTCCGTCCGTCCGTCCGTCGGTCACACGTCACACGTCACACCTTTGCCCTGCTCATATCTCCGCATCAGTATGACATCACACCACATGTGTACACAAACCTTTGTGTACGTTGCTGTGGCAACAGTCTGTTGTTGCTGGTCTGTTAGTGTACGTTAGCATTAGCAACCACCTTAGCAACCATGGTTTTACCCTAGCAACCAACTGTTTACCCTAGCAACCAACTGTTTACCATAGCAACCATGTTTTTACCCTAGCAACCAACTGTTTACCATAGCAACCAGATACGCAGAGCAGGGATCTCCATATATGGGCATAAACAGGTGACATCACACTGATGTCAGATACTCAGAGCAGGGATTTCTCCATAATATATGGGCATAAAAGGGATTCTGTTAGGGATCTCCATATATGGGCATAAAAGGGATTCTGTTAGGGATCTCCATATATGGGCATAAAAGGGATTCTGTTAGGGATCTCCATATATGGGCATACAAGGGATTCTGTTAGGGATCTCCATATATGGGCATAAAAGGGATTCTGTTAGGGATCTCCATATATGGGCATAAAAGGGATTCTGTTAGGGATCTCCATATATGGGCATAAAAGGGATTCTGTTAGGGATCTCCATATATGGGCATAAAAGGGATTCTGTTAGGGATCTCCATATATGGGCATAAAAGGGATTCTGTTAGCTGTTAGTGATCTCCATATATGGGCATAAAAGGGATGCTGTTAGGGATCTCCATATATGGGCATAAAAGGGATTCTGTTAGGGATCTCCATATATGGGCATGAAAGGGATTCTGTTAGGGATCTCCATATATGGGCATAAAAGGGATTGTATCCCAGATGATGCCCTGTTAGGAGATCCACACTAACAGAATCCATATATGGTCCTACCGACAGCTGCTATAAGCCAACCCTGGCGATAAGGTCTGAGTCGAAGAAATGCTTCTTTCCTGGCAAGAATTGCCCCTTTATACTGTAGGGCTCGTTTGTGTATTGTATGACATCACGCCACATCATCGGCTGAGGACTGTGTGATGTCATCATATCTCCATATATGGAGACATAAGTTGCTCATGCCCAAATATGGGCTGGTGAGGTCAGACTTAGTGTGATGCGTAGGTTATCTCCATATATGGAGATTCAACTTCAATGAGTAACCATGGCAAACTGTCAACTGCCCGTATGTCTTGATAATTGGTAAAACAAACGTTTGGCCTATTTGTGGAGATGTGCTCTGTGCGGGCAGCAACCCGCAGCCTGCCCAGACCCTCAGGCCCCTCCCTTCTGTTGGGACGTCCAGTGACCTGACAGTTAGCCTCCTTAGCCAGCAGGCCGAGACGCTGCGCTCACATAAGGGGCCGTCAACGCATTCTGCTTCTGTTCTGTGCTCAGCCTCTGTTTTCAATATAAATGGGAGCAGCATATATATATATATATATATATATATATATATATATATATATATCACAGATCGCGTTAGACCGGTAATTGCCGGTTTTGACCGTTTTTTTATGGCCAAGACCGGAAAATAAAATTCCTCCCGGACATTCTGAACGATTGAAAAACCAATGGTCATTTATCATTATCGCCGTCTGCTCCTCATGCGCAGGCTGCCTCTATCTCTCTCTCTCTCTCTCCCTCTCGCTCTCTCTCTCTCTCTCTCTCTCTCTCTCTCGCTCGCTCGCTCGCTCGCCCGTCCGCTCTCCCTCTCTCTCTCTCTCTCTCTCTCGCTCACTCGCTCGCTCATTTCAGTGTCAGTTTGCGACACGCACTGCATGTAAAGCCATGGGAATTAAGGAATGCACGCACGGTCAGCAATCAACCCATATGAACAAACATTATACACTTGTTTGAAGTTCTTTATGAGGAGATGGAGTGGAGACAGTAGGAAGAGCCTTTTCAACTCTCCTAAAGTTGCATAACATGCGCACGGACGCACTGTCTGTCTGTGTCACCACTCGACAGTGAGTATTGGATTCATTGCTGGTCAGATCAGATGAATCTATCAACCTTTCCTTATGAAGCAAATGCTATTTTTCAATATTCTTAAGTCAAGACATGGTATTGTAGGCCTACTGTTGGCATGAAAGATGATGACAGAAATACCTTGTTGTGAAAGCAGTGTGCCACATGCAGACAGCCTGCGCAATTAGTCCAATAATTAATTCCCTTATGCGAGATTGAAGCGTTTTTTTTTTTCTTTCTTTCTTTTTAGCCTACTTTTTCATTCAATTCGTTTTCAGTCCCAACTATGCAGTGAGTAGGCCTAATAGACTACTTTAACTGTTGCTATTGGCTGTTTGTACACCTGCTTCTAGTAATTTATGCATTAAAATGATTATGTCCGGTATTTTCTTCAGATGTCCGGTAAATTTTTATCATGCCGGTCACGGTGACCGGCTGTTAAAAATCCTAGCGCGACCTCTGATATATATATATATATACACACTATGCTCAATAGTTTTAAATGGGAGCAGCATCCAATCCTAATAATAAACAACCGAATGTCTGTCTGTCTGATATGCACACATGCTGACATCACTGACACTAAACAGTGCCCATATTTGGTGCTCCATTTGGAAGGGCCGAGGACTAGTACACGTATATTTATGTATATATGTGACTAGGTCTGGTACTTTGTTCCTTATGTCTGCATTGGTAATTTTTCTTTTTCGTACAGATTATCCAAGTACAGAATCTAAGCTTTCATATGATGTATCATTTGTTGAAATTGGAGCATATTTGAAGAAGTTATGGACATTTTAAACTTGTTACACTATAAAACCCAAAGTGCTTAAAAAGCCATTTGAATGCAAGGAACATTTTGACACCTCTAGGTAGCCAGAAGTGGGTGTGACAATGGGAGGGACAATAGGTACTTACCTACACCCCTAAATCACACCCCCCCCCAGTCAAACCACACCCACAGTGGTATAGCTGTCAACTTCAAATTTACTTTTATTCCAATACAATTATTTAAAACTTCTATTTAGTAGTAGACCTGTGGTAATATATTGTGCTATAGTGCTTGCAGCCATGTCAGAAATAGTGGCCAGTGGTCTTTTCTACCTCCTCCCCTCCTTATATGCTCTTCCTGTCATTTTCTTCTTTTTGTAGTTTTTATTTTTCACTAAAATAGTGTATTACAAAAGAAAACGTTTTTACAGTGTAAAAAAAGTCTATTACAAAAGAAAGTGTTTACAGTGTACTCTTTAACGTCGGCTACGAAGCTTGCGGAGCATCTGCTGGAGCATCTGCTGTACACAGCTAAAGCAGAAGCACGGTCTTCTACAGTTTGGATTTACACGTTTTCTTTCTTGGGAGCATTAGCAACACAGAGCACATTTGCAGCCCGTTTTGTTGTAAGAACGTGGGAAGCGGCGGGCGGGCTTGCAAAACACACTTTTTAGGGCACTCTAGCTCGGACACAGAACGGAGAAACTTGTCCGTTCATGGGCTGCAGTGAGCTTGAGTAACAACTGAACTATAAAGCTGACGCCTCATTATCAAAACTAGCGCAAATGTAACGCTCTCTGTGTTAACGGCGACTGCTTCTCATAATAAACAGCCAGCGCTAGCGCGAAGCTAACGCTATAGCGTATCTCGCAGCTCGGCCACTCGTCTGTAGTAAAACATAAAGCCCCGCCGTTCTCGAACGCTTCTTGCCTTTTGTGAACATTATATCCAAAAAGTAAAGGTCATATGCCGGTCTCTCATCTGCTTACTTCATAAGCGTGGAAGAAAATCGAAGCAGCTTGTTGAAATAAAGTTTATATCGCTCATTTTGTCAGCCGGTCCTTTGTTTTTAGACACGCTACCTCCCCTGGTCACGTGGTATAGACACAACGAATAATAGAGGGGAAAATAATGCACCGGCTGACAAAATGGGCGATATAAACTCTTTATTTCAACACGCTGATTGGATTTTCTTCCACGCTTGAAAAGTAAACAGTTGAGAGAAGTGTATAGGACCTTTACTTTTTGGACAGAATGTTCACAAAAGGTAAGAAGCGTTCGTGAGCGGCGGGGCTTTATTTTTTACCACAGACGAGAGGCTGAGATGTGAGATACACTGTATAGCGTTAGCTTCCCACTAGCGCCGGCTGTTCCATTACGAGAAGCCATCATCGCCGCGTCTTTCTTTGTGTGCCCGAGAGCGACTCAGAGAGTCAGATCACGACGTATAAATCAAAAAATAAATCCTTCCAGAATACTGTCTTCTGCAAACCAATAACATTAGCGAGATGAAGTTAGTCACTGAAAGTGTTTACACACTACAACCAGATGCACCACGCTGTATGGGGCGGTGCTCAAAGTGTGTAATTCGAGACAATGAGTTCCCAGAGCGCAATATCTCCTCCCCCAAAAAACATGGATAATTCATTACAAAAGCAGCCTAGTTTAACAAATAAAAGTAGCCATTGTAGTACCTTAAAACAACTATCTTTTGACATGAAACCCTTGTTCTAAATTCGAACTTGTGTGATATGGAAAAAAACGAAAAATACAAAAAACGACATTGACACTCATTTTCTCACTTTTCTACTGTTTTAAAATCGCAGACATTTGGACGTTTCCTCCAGCCTCAGTCACATATGTATTTAAGTGTGCCTGCCATGCAATGCAATGGCAAAACACTTATTGTAATCCGCCATACTTAAGTCGGTCGGTCTGTCTGTCGGTCGGTAATGTTCTTGCAAATTTCTGCACGTAATAACTGCCGCGCAATTTACGGCACCCACGCAATATATACATCAAAACGTGCGGCTCGGCCGGGAATAGGTTTGCTATTACTTTTCTTTACGATCCGCGTTACCATGGCGACGTAATTAGCAAAAAACGACGCCCAAAAACCCCATTCACTTAGAATGGGGAAAATTTCGGCACGTAATAACTGCCGCACGATTTACGCCACCCCCGCAATATATACATCAAAATGTGCGGCTCGGCCGGGAATGGTGTGCTATTACTTTTCTTTCCGACCTGCGTTACCATGGCAACGTAATTCGCAAAAAACTACGCTCAAAAACCCCCATTGACTTTGAATGGGGGACTCCGAAAAAAAACTAGAAACTTTGGCGCCACATAACTCTGCCATACTTTTGCCTAGCAACGTGATTTAAAATGCACACACAACTGTGGTCTTTTTCCAGCCAATAGGGATGAGCTGTAATTGATTAAGCCCCGCCCCCTCTATAACAGGAAGTGCCCTTTGCCAAACAGGAAGTGCCTCTACATCTCATGAACCGTTTATCGTACAGAGTTGTGGCTGGTATCATATGACTTGATTAAGAGTCCTTAACCTTAACACGTTGCAGTCCGAAATAGAATGGTGGTTGGTAGATTAGCCGTGAAATTTCTATTATTGTATTGTGATCTGAGACATAATATTATGTTTATAAACATGACCCCGCAGCCCCTCCATCTTGAACAGCGCCGCTGTTTTTTCTTTTTTTTTTCCCCCCAGGCCAGTAACTCACCATGATTTTCTCGATCTCCGTTGGGATAGAATGGGGGTTTTGGCCGATCGTCGATGTCCCCGTGCGTTTCGCGTGCGCGATCCTTTCACGTAAATGTCCCCGCAAATAGTCCATGTGTGACTGAAGAACAGAACTGAAACGTTTCGCTAGCATAGCCCCAAGCATGGCTGCAGGAGGAGCTCGAGTGTGTAGACAGTAAACGGATGGGTGGAAGGTGCCTTGGAGAAGGAGAGGCGCTGACGTCACCTCTGCTTCATGCACGGTCTGCATGAGCTATCAGTGCACGAGTGGTGACTAGGGAAGGTTAGACGATCGCCGATTTTCGGATCAAAAGCTTTTATTCCGGTTTTAAAGACAAAGTCCGGGAATGTACGACGTGGCTGAGAGTCCCTGGGGGGATGTGCGATATAGTACGGTTTTAACATTAAGGGGCTCCCCTACTTAGAAGGTGTTAATTGACGCTTCCTTCGCCAAACAGGAAGTGCCCTTCACCAAACAGGAAGTGCCTCTATAACTCATGAACCGTTTGTCGTACAGACTCGCGGCTGGTGTCATAGATTTTTTTTTTCTCAAAAAATTTTTTTTTCTCAAATTTTTTTTTTCTCAAATTATTTTTTTCTCAAAATTTTTTTTTCTCAAATTTTTTTTTCTCAAAAAACTTTTTTTCTCTCAAAACATTTTTTTTCTCAAAAAACTTTTTTTCTCTCAATTTTTTTTTTCTCAAAAAACTTTTTTCTCAAAATTTTTTTTTCTCAAAATTTTTTTTTTCTCAAAAAACTTTTTTTCTCAAAATTTTTTTTTCTCAAAAATGTTTTTTTTTTCTCAAAAATTTTTTTTTTCTCTCAAATTTTTTTTTCTCAAAAAACTTTTTTTTCTCAAACTTTTTTTTCTCACAAAACAATTTTTTCTCAAAAAACTGTCGTTAAAGTGCGACCCGTGATAACGGCCAAAAATGTACCAAAACGCCACTAATTAGTCGAAATGGCTGACTTCCTGTTTGGTTTCTGATTGGCTGCTGGCCTTGTGACGTGGGTAGAGCTGCGAGGGCCCGGTCGTCGCTGCTTGCAGCTTTAATTCATTAATCGTCCATGACCTTAATTGGGGCCTATTTCGCCAAACAGGAAGTGCCCCTCACCAAACAGGAAGTGACCCTTGATCTCGTGAACCATTTGTCGTACAGATGCGCGGGTTGCGTCAAATGACAAGAATAAGAGTCCTTAACCTTAATTAGGGCCTATTTCACCAAACAGGAAGTGCCCCTTACGAAACAGGAAGTGACCCTTTATCTCGTGAACCGTTTGTCGTGCAGACGCGCGGGTGGTGTGAAATGACTTGATTAAGAGTCCTTAACCTTAATTGGGGCCTATTTTGCCAAACAGGAAGTGCCCCTCACCAAACAGGAAGTCACCCTATATCTCATGAATTGTTTGTCGTACAGACGCGTGGGTGTCATCAAATGACTTGATTAAGAGTCATTAACCTTAATTGGGGCCTATTTCGCCAAACAGGAAGTGCCCCTCACCAAACAGGAAGTGACCCTTTATCTCGTGATCTGTTTGTCGTACAGACATGTGGGTGGTGTCATATGAAGAACCATAATGTTAAAGCTTAT
Source organism: Nannobrachium achirus (assembly GCF_963921795.1). Classification (NCBI taxonomy): domain Eukaryota; kingdom Metazoa; phylum Chordata; class Actinopteri; order Myctophiformes; family Myctophidae; genus Nannobrachium; species Nannobrachium achirus. The sequence goes on along the minus strand of NC_137820.1, from coordinate 833,115 downwards.
GCAAAAAATGCTAATGTTAAAAAATGTAACGCTAATGCTAACACCAACCGCTACACAAGGTTGCACAGACTTAGCGAGCTGCAGGCACACTTAAAATTTCTTAGAAATTTTCTTTTCTAGTTACACTATATGCTGGGAGCACCATACTGTATATTAATATATTATGTATTTACACTATATGGAGCAGCATACTGTATATTAATATATTATGTATTTACACTATATGGAGCACCATACTGTATATTAATATATTATGTATTTACACTATAGGGAGCACCATACTGTATATTAATATATTATGTATTTACACTATATGGAGCACCATACTGTATATTAATATATTGTGTATTTACACTATATGGAGCACCATACTGTATATTAATATATTATGTATTTACACTATATGGAGCAGCATACTGTATATTAATATATTATATATTTACACTATGCTGTGATGTTTCCATGTGATGTTTGTGCAGTTGTGCACTTGTACCAATAGGTGGCGCTGTACAACGGTACATTCTCCTACAGAGACTTGATTATTAATCTACCTTTATCTACTAAGATCAACATAGATCTATAGATCAACATAGATCTATAGATCTATAGATCCATTAGATCTCCTCATGTCATGCAGATTCCTGCACCAATCACGTGAGTGCATGAATGTGCGTCCACATCGTTAAACCCGCCGTGCAACAGGAGGATCAATAGTCGTTAAGAACGACTTCTGATCGATTCTCCCTGTTTGACGTCTGGTCTGACTGCATGCACACACACACACACACACACACACACACACACACACACACACACACACACACACACACACACACACACACACACACACACACAAGAGAATAGACCTTATGTGTGTGTGTGTGTGTGTGTGTGTGTGTGTGTGTGTGTGTGTGTGTGTGTGTGTGTGTGTGTGTGTGTGTGTGTGTGTCTGACTCACACATAAGCAACCAAACACATGAACACTTTTTACCCATTCAGGCCTAGAATTATTTTATGCTTTAACTATTGTAAAATAGCAGATATACAAGCTCACAGTGCTGCTCCGAGGTCCCCGCTGCGAGCTTGCAGATCTTCTATTTTTTTTTAAATCGTGATTCTTTTTTTAATAATATGCATCCAACATTTGTAACTCAAATATTTGCTTCTGGGTGGTCCCTGGAACAAGATATTTAGAGATGGGGGTCCGCGGCCAAACACATGTTATTCTGGGGGTCCTTGACATGAAAAGGTTTGAGAAGCTCTGATTTAGAAGACATTTAAATAGAATGGAATGGAACAGCAGAGACACAGAGAAACTCTGGGGAACGGAACGGAGCGGAGCGGTCCCTGGAGGTGGAGTTAAATGAAACACTCCGGTCCGGAGACTCCAGACTCAGGACTTTTATCTTTCATCTCAGAGAGAGTGTTTGTTGCTGCATACCTTGTATGTCCATATATAGACCTTACCTTGTATGTCCATATATATACCTTACCTTGTATGTCCATATATAGACCTTACCTTGTATGTCCATATATAGACCTTACCTTGTATGTCCACATATAGACCTTACCTTGTATGTCCATATAGACCTTACCTTGTATGTCCATATATAGACCTTACCTTGTATGTCCATATATAGACCTTACCTTGTATGTCCATATATAGACCTTACCTTGTATGTCCATATATAGACCTTACCTTGTATGTCCACATATAGACCTTACCTTGTATGTCCATATATAGACCTTACCCTGTATGTCCATATATAGACCTTACCTTGTATGTCCACATATAGACCTTACCTTGTATGTCCACATATAGACCTTACCTTGTATGTCCATATATAGACCTTACCTTGTATGTCCATATATAGACCTTACCATGTATGTCCATATATAGACCTTACCTTGTATGTCCATTTATAGACCTTACCATGTATGTCCATATATAGACCTTACCTTGTATGTCCATAGACCTTACCTTGTATGTCCACATATCAACCTTATCTTGTAAACCCTTACTAAACCCTGACCTATACTGACCTCTAGTGGCTCAATGCATTATGACATTATACTTTAAGTTCACTTGAGGTTCCCAGTCCGAATCCCTGCTCCCCCAGAGTTAGTGTTGAAGAGTCCTTGAGCAAGACTCTGAACCCCTAACTGCTCCTGATGAGCAGGTTGGTGCCAAGCATGGTTTACTCTGCCATCGGTGTGTGAATGGGTGAATGTAATGAATGTGTGTGTGAATGGGTGAATGTAATGAATGTGTGTGTGAATGGGTGAATGTAATGCACATCTATGTAAAGTGCCTTGGATAAAAGCACTATATAAATGCACCATTTACCATCTGTAATCCTAATACTAGGATTTAAGTTGATACCATTTGTACGTGAAAAAGTGAGAAGTCATGCATTCCAATTCAACTCCTGGTGTAAAAGATGATAAAACAGATTCATCTTTCATCTCCTACTTTAACTTATTATGTTAGTTGTTTTTGTAAATGTTTGCTATACTTTCTTATCCAAGGTGCTCTACATTGATTACAGACACAACTCCTGCTAAACCCAACCTTGTGTCACTTCATGATCAGTGTTATTGATATAGTTATTGATACAGAGGATGATCAGTGTTATTGATATAGTTATTGATACAGAGGATGATCAGTGTTATTGATATAGTTATTGATACAGAGGATGATCAGTGTTATTGATATAGTTATTGATACAGAGGATGATCAGTGTTATTGATATAGTTATTGATACAGAGGATGATCAGTGTTATTGATATAGTTATTGATACAGAGGATGATCAATGTTATTGATATAGTTATTGATACATAGGATGATCAGTGTTATTGATATAGTTATTGATACAGAGGATGATCAGTGTTATTGATATAGTTATTGATACAGAGGATGATCAGTGTTATTGATATAGTTATTGATACAGAGGATGATCAATGTTATTGATATAGTTATTCATACGGAGGATGATCAGTGTTATTGATATAGTTATTGATACAGAGGATGATCAGTGTTATTGATATAGTTATTGATACAGAGGATGATCAGTGTTATTGATATAGTTAGGTGATATAGAGAGGCCGGGGCTGACATTTATAAAAGGGCCTTTTGGTGGGAATATAGAAAATAGACGAACTCGGCTATTTTCAAAGGTCCACCCATAGCCAAGTTTGGCTAATTTCGGTGTGTGATACCACACTGAACTAATAATCAAGTGAATACTGGAGATGTGGCGTAACGGCATTCTACACAGAGAGGACAATTCTTTCAACATAAGATGCTGCATTCAAGTTCTGGAGAGTTTGGACAAGGCAATTCTCTTGAATGCTGCCTTCAGGTATGGCATGGAAAGAGGGGGCGTTTGCATTTCTTTCACCATAGTAAAAACTGCATTCATGGTCAGGAGAGGACACTTTTTACAGACGGGTAAAAGGGCAGGGGCTCAAGCCCCCTTTGATGTCTATGTGTGCACGTGCCTGGGTGGACCTTTGATGATGTTTATCATGAATATGTTTTCTTAAAGAGACAGTACTAGGATAGCTCCAGTATCTTAAAGAGACAGTACTAGGATAGCTCCAGTATCTTAAAGAGACAGTGCTAGGATAGCTCCAGTATCTTATAGAGACAGTACTAGGATAGCTCCAGTGTCTTAAAGAGACAGTACTAGGATAGCTCCAGTATCTTAAAGAGACAGTACTAGGATAGCTCCAGTATCTTAAAGAGACAGTGCTAGGATAGCTCCAGTATCTTATAGAGACAGTACTAGGATAGCTCCAGTGTCTTAAAGAGACAGTACTAGGATAGCTCCAGTATCTTAAAGAGACAGTACTAGGATAGCTCCAGTATCTTAAAGAGACAGTGCTAGGATAGCTCCAGTATCTTAAAGAGACAGTGCTAGGATAGCTCCAGTATCTTAAAGAGACAGTACTAGGATAGCTCCAGTGTCTTAAAGAGACAGTACTAGGATAGCTCCAGTATCTTAAAGAGACAGTACTAGGATAGCTCCAGTGAGAATGTTAAAGAATGTTTAGTTGAGGAGACAAAGAACAGCTGAGAAAACCATTAATTATATAATTAATTACTCACATTCTACAACCTTACACACACACACACACCACACACACACACACACACACACCACACACGCACGCACGCACGCACGCACGCACGCACGCACGCACGCACGCACGCACGCACGCACGCACACACACACACACACACACACACACACACACTTACTAACACAATGCATGCATGCACATACTGTAGCCTATACACACACACACACATACACACACACACACACACACACACACTGCAAAGTCCCAGCCTCAGCATTTCAGGCTCTGCTAAAAGTGCTGCTGCTGCATTTAGAGAGAGAGAGAGAGAGAGAGAGAGAGAGAGAGAGAGAGAGAGAGAGAGAGAGAGAGAGGGGGGGGAGAGAGAGAGAGAGAGAGAGAGAGAGAGAGAGAGAGAGAGAGAGAGAGAGAGAGGGGGAGAGAGAGAGAGAGAGAGAGAGAGAGAGAGAGAGAGAGAGAGAGAGAGAGAGAGAGAGAAAGAGAGACAGACATTCATTAACCTTTGGTTTACATTAAATCATCCACCAGGAGATTCAGGACATTTAAAAACACATTCATGACTAAAATGTTCTTTTCTCTTAGAGACTCAAAGCTACCAGACTGCAGCCTGACAGTTAACAATCTGTTGTGATGCTTTGGACCACAGTCTCCTCATCCTCTGCAGTTCATTGGAGTGACGACGTGCAACAGTTGTAGTCCGGACTTCCTGGAAAAGCTAAGGGACAGCTGCCAGTCAAGTGACTACTGGCCAATCACAGCACGTCTTTTCCGGGACTTACAGTATCAATTCAGTTCAACAGAGCTTATAGTTCTGGTGTTGCGCGGCTCAGCTGTTCTTACAGGCTGCGTACGTAAAGACCCGCCCCCACCTGCCTCTGATTGGCCTAGCAACTACCTGTTCTGTGATGCGACCGCAGTTTTCCCGGTGAACCTGAGCGCAGCGGTGGGGGCCGATGGGCAAGGAGGGTCACGAGCTTATGAGAAATAACTAAAATAAGACCTTAAAACCTGGTGAAAACAGTTGCGTGCATTAGCACAAGATGACGATAAAGGAAATCATTAAATGGAAAACATTAAATTAACTTCTGAAAAGCCTACTAGTTCTTAAAACCTGGCGAAAACAGTTGTGTGCATTAGCGCAAGATTAGACTAGAAAAGAAAATTTCGAAGAAATTTTAAGTGTGCCTGCAGCTCGCTAAGTCTGTGCAACCTTGTGTAGCGGTTGGTGTTAGCATTAGCGTTACATTTTTTAACATTAGCATTTTTTGCATAAGCTTTAACATTATGGTTCTTCATATGACACCACCCACATGTCTGTACGACAAACGGTTCACGAGATAAAGGGTCACTTCCTGTTTGGTGAGGGGCACTTCCTGTTTGGCGAAATAGGCCCCAATTAAGGTTAAGGACTCTTAATCAAGTCATTTGACGCCACCCATGCGTATGTGCGACAAACGGTTCACGAGATAAAGGGTCACTTCCTGTTTGGTGAGGGGCACTTCCTGTTTGGTGAAATAGGCCCCAATTAAGGTTAAGGACTCTTAATCTTGTCATTTGACGCAACCCGCGCGTCTGTACAACAAACGGTTCACGAGATCAAGGGTCACTTCCTGTTTGGTGAGGGGCACTTCCTGTTTGGTGAAATAGGCCCCAATTAAGGTTAAGGACTCATAATCTTGTCATTTGACGCAACCCGCGCGTCTGTACGACAAACGGTTCACGAGATCAAGGGTCACTTCCTGTTTGGTGAGGGGCATTTCCTGTTTGGCGAAATAGGCCCTAATTAAGGTTAAGGACTCTTAATCTTGTCATTTGACGCAACCCGCGCGTCTGTACGACAAACGGTTCACGAGGTAAAGGGTCACTTCCTGTTTGGTGAGGGGCACTTCCTGTTTGGTGAAATAGGCCCCAATTAAGGTCAAGGACTCTTAATCAAGTCATATGAAACCATCCACGCATCTGTACGACAAACGGTTCATGAGAAGTAGAGGCACTTCCTGTTTGGCGAAGGGCACTTCCTGTTACAGAGGGGGTGGGGCTTAATCAATTACAGCTCATCCCTATTGGCCGGAAAAAGACCAAAGTTGTGTGTGCATTTTAAAGTTTAAATCACGTTGCTAGGCAAAAGTATGGCAGAGTTATGTGGCGCCAAAGTTTCTGTTTTTTTTTCGGAGTCCCCCATTCAAAGTCAATGGGGGTTTTTGAGCGTAGTTTTTTGCGAATTACGTTGCATGGTAACGCGGATCGGAAAGAAAAGTAATAGCACACCATTCCCGGCCGAGCCGCACATTTTGATGTATATATTGCGGGGGTGGCGTAAATCGTGCGGCAGTTATTACGTGCCGAAATTTCCCCCATTCTAAGTCAATGGGGTTTTTTGGCGTTGTTTTTTGCGAATTACGTTGCCATGGTAATGCGGATCGGAAAGAAAAGTAATAGCACCCCATTCCCGGCCGAGCCGAACGTTTTGATGTATATATTGCGGGGGTGGCGTAAATTGTGCGGCAGTTATTACGCGCCGAATTTTCTGGCGACATTATGTATGTACTTACTTACTTAAGTATAGTTAAGTGTGCCTGCCATGCAATGCAATGGCAAAACACTTATTGTAATCCGCCATACTTAAGTCAGTAAGTCAGTAAGTAATGTTCTTGCAAATTTCGGCACGTAATAACTGCCGCACGATTTACACCACCCCCGCAATATATACATCAAAACGTGCGGCTCGGCCGGGAATGGTGTGCTATTACTTTTCTTTCCGATCCGCGTTACCATTGCGACGTAATTCGCAAAAAACTACGCCCAAAAACCCCATTGACTTAGAATGGGGGAAATTTCGGCACGTAATAACTGCCGCACGATTTACGCCACCCCCGCAATATATACATCAAAATGTGCGGCTCGGCCGGGACTGGTGTGCTATTACTTTTCTTTCCGATCCGCGTTACCATGGCAACGTAATTCGTAAAAAACTACGCTCAAAAACCCCCATTGACTTTGCATGGGGGACTCCGAAAAAAAACTAGAAACTTTGGCGCCACATAACTCTGCCATACTTTTGCCTAGCAACGTGATTAAGTGTGCCTGCCATGCAATGGCAAAACACTTATTGTAATCCGCCATACTTAAGTAAGTAAGTAAGTAAGTAAGTAAGTACATAATGTCGCCACAAAATTTCGGCACGTAATAAGTGCCGCACGATTTACGCCACCGCCGCAATATATACATCAAAACGTGCGGCTCGGCCGGGAATGGGGTGCTATTACTTTTCTAAGAGAAAAGTTGTATCGTTTAATTGATATTAATTTATTAGTGAATTAATTTTACCCATTGACTTATAATGGGAATCGCAAAAACTCACATTCAATATTCTTTTTTCTCGCAAACCATAGGGGCTACAGTTTCAAAACTTGGAGAGGAGATTTATAATGATATCAAGGATTAAATAAAAAATAATTTCGTCAGTTGGCCTCATGGTGGCGCTATAACAGTCCACTTTACCTTTCGGCCTGTAACTCTTGAACCGTGGGTCGGAAAATTAAAATTCCTTTTTCCCTGGATTCCTTGGGTCATGACGCATCTCTTCATATAGGCCACGCCCATTTGCGTCAGGATAGATTTTCCGCCATTTTTAATTTTCTTCAAAACACACTTTTTGCTCCTTTTCCTACATATTTTCTCCAAATGTCACAAAAATCGATACACACGATCTATGGACTCATGCGATAAACATATTTAAACGATATTTTGATAGTCCATACCGTTCTTCCGTAACAGGGTTCCAAAGTTAGCGGGAGGAGCCCGTTTTGTAAGAAGTAGCCATAAATCACAAACGAAACATCCAGTCAACACCAAATTTTAACCACAAGTGGGGGGCGCTATACTGAACATATACCCAAAAGCATTTCCACTTCGACCCATAGGGGGCACCACAAACGCACAAAACGTAACCGTTTCATGCCAAAACGTGTTTTTCAGGGGGAACGACCCTCTCAAAACGAAACACTAACACCAACCGCTACACAAGGTTGCACAGACTTAGCGAGCTGCAGGCACACTTAAAATTTCTTAGAAATTTTCTTTTCTAGTTTAAACTTTAAAATGCACACACAACTTTGGTCTTTTTCCAGCCAATAGGGATGAGCTGTAATTGATTAAGCCCCGCCCCCTCTATAACAGGAAGTGCCCTTTGCCAAACAGGAAGTGCCTCTACATCTCATGAACCGTTTGTCGTACAGACTCGCGGCTGGTGACATACATTTTTTTTTTCTCCAAAAAATTTTTTTCTCAAAAAAATTTTTTTCTCAAATTTTTTTTTTCTCAAAAATTTTTTTTTCTCAAAAATTCTTTTTTCTCAAAAATGTTTTTTTTCTCAAAAATTTTTTTTTTCGCTCAAAAATTTTTTTTTCTCAAAAAACTTTTTTTCTCTCAAAATTTTTTTTCTCAAAAAACTTTTTTTTTCTCAAACATTTTTTTTTTCTCAAAATTTTTTTTTTCTCAAATTTTTTTTTTCTCACAAAACAATTTTTTCTCAAAAAACTGTCGTTAAAGTGCGACCCGTGATAACAGCCAAAAATGTGCCAAAACACCACTAATTAGTCGAAATGGCTGACTTCCTGTTTGGTTTCTGATTGGCTGCTGGCCTTGTGACGTGGGTAGAGCTGCGAGGGCCCGGTCATCGCTGCTTGCAGCTTTAATTCATTAATCGTCCATGACCTTAATTGGGGCCTATTTCGCCAAACAGGAAGTGCCCCTCACCAAACAGGAAGTGACCCTTTACCTCGTGAACCGTTTGTCGTACAGACGCGTAGATGTCATCAAAAGACTTGATTAAGAGTCCTTAACCTTAATTGGGGCCTATTTTGCCAAACAGGAAGTGCCCCTCACCAAACAGGAAGTGACCCTTGATCTCGTGAACCATTTGTCGAACAGATGCGCGGGTTGCGTCAAATGACAAGAATAAGAGTCCTTAAACTTAATTAGGGCCTATTTCTTCAAACAGGAAGTGCCCCTTACCAAACAGGAAGTGACCCTTTATCTCGTGAACCGTTTGTCGTGCAGACGCGCGGGTGGTGTGAAATGACTTGATTAAGAGTCCTTAACCTTAATTGGGGCCTATTTTGCCAAACAGGAAGTGCCCCTCACCAAACAGGAAGTCACCCTATATCTCATGAATTGTTTGTCGTACAGACGCGTGGGTGTCATCAAATGACTTGATTAAGAGTCATTAACCTCAATTGGGGCCTATTTCGCCAAACAGGAAGTGCCCCTCACCAAACAGGAAGTGACCCTTTATCTCGTGATCTGTTTGTCGTACAGACATGTGGGTGGTGTCATATGAAGAACCATAATGTTAAAGCTTATGCAAAAAATGCTAATGTTAAAAAATGTAACGCTAATGCTAACACCAACCGCTACACAAGGTTGCACAGACTTAGCGAGCTGCAGGCACACTTAAAATTTCTTAGAAATTTTCTTTTCTAGTTAGTTTATTTATTTATCTCGGTCAGTACAAACAACAATAATAATAACAAAACAGAGTGCATAGTGAAAATAAATAACTGTTGACCGAAAAGGATTGGGCTGAAGCCGAAGCTTATTATGCCCACCCTGTTGACACTTAGTTTACTTTAAACAAAACAAATGTTTTAGACAAAGTGCAAAACAATGAAACACATGAACTTAGCTATTTGTCTTACACGTAATGGAAGAAGATAAACAAAACGGAAAGAAACATTTGGCTTTGCATCAATTACTTCATGGTAAGTTGCATAAGACCGAGTGTATGTGTATACTCGTATACACATACACTATGCTCATATACACATGTATATATACAGTACATGCACATATGGTTGTATGCACATGTATGTATTTGCCCACACAACTATTACTATGTTATAGATTGGTCAGAATGATTATTCTAACCAATTTAAGAATATTTTCAATCAGCATAGTTTTGTAGGTTCTTTTAAAGTGTCGTAGTGAGGTACTCAGTTTAATTTCATTTTCCAGTTTATTCCACAGATTGACGCAAGATCAAGTATGGCGGATTACAATAAGTGTTTTGCCATTGCATTGCATGGCAGGCACACTTAATGAGGATAATGGAAAACATTAAATTAACTTCTGAAAAGGCTTCTAAGCCTACACTAGCCTACTAGTAGCCTAAAATGAGTGGAACCGCGATCTTGCCACATAATTGTGGTTGTAAACAATAACACAGACAATATAAATCCTTAGTCTAGTAGTGGGAAGAAGAGGTTATCATCATGGCCCCAAATAACTTTTAAATATCTTGCAATTGGCGACAAGTCTCTTACTAAATCGGCAAGAGTGCCTCTCATTCTCAATACATAAAGGCTAAGCTATATAACCTCTCCATCATGGGCAATAATCAGTGGTGTGTGTTCCTCACACTCCCAAGCCCCCACCGTCTGTCTGTCTATCTATCTATCTATCTATCTATCTATCTATCTATCTATCTATCTATCTATCTATCTATCTATCTATACCTACCTACCTACCTACCTACCTACCTACCTACCTTTTGTAGTTATGTGTGTTTTGTTCAGAGCACACACCTGACAAAAGACCATTTATATTAAATATTGATGATGATAGTTAATGCATACTGTATGCAACTCTGTTATGGTCCCACTGAAAGTACAGTGTCAGGACATGTAGTCTAGTCGGCTCTTAGTGTTTTAATATGTTCTAATGTGGACCCTTTGAAAAAGGTTTGGACAGCCCTGTGTCTCCCCCTCCTGGCTGAAAGGAGTAAAGGCCAGTAACAACTATTACTGGTTCTGTAGAGCAGGGGTTTTCAAAGTGGGTGACGGGGCAGCGGGGGCACCCTGGGGTGACGGGGCACCCTCGGGTGCTGTGACGGCAGTCCAGGGGTGCCGCAAGATCATTTGATAATATTTGGAATTTATTTGGACACTTGGAAAACGTGTGTGCGTGCGTGCGTGCGTGCGTGCGTGCGTGCGTGCATGCGGGCGGCGGTACACAGTATCTCTGTAGCCATTAAACGAAACGGGTATTTCTTACATTGATGCTCCTACATATTATCATGCAAACACCAGTTAAAGTTACTTTCCATCCCTCATATACTGTGTGCACAGTGCACATGCCATAACCCACACACTGCACATCATTTCGGAGCTCATATCTGTGAACGGGTAAGGGCTAGTTTAGTACATTTTATAGATGATTAATACAAAACGAACGGTTTTGGACATACAAGGTTTCCACCCGACAACGACGATATGCTATAAATATAAGGTGCTGGGAGTGAAAATTATGATGTAGGGGAAGCCCTGCTATAGAGTCCTTATGGACATGTCTGTCTGTAGCCACGCCCCCATGCACTGTGTGTGTATGTGTAGTATAATTTATAGTATCTAATTGAATGATGTCAACAAGCCCATCATTAACCCCTCCCCTTTCTGTCCTCATGTTACATCATAATTGATCTGTCAATCATCCCCTTTCTTGATCTGTCTCTGATCTGAACCGTTGTGGTCCTCTGCAGTGAGTGTAGAAATATAGTGACCCTGTTGCCACCCTGTTCAGTGTAGAAATATAGTGACCCTCTCCATCATCAAGGTTGTGGTCCTCTGCAGTGAGTGTAGAAATATAGTGACCCTCTGGAGTGAGTGTAGAAATATAGTGACACTCCCCATCATCAAGGTTGTGCTCCTCTGGAGTGAGTGTAGAAATATAGTGACCCTCTCCATCATCAAGGTTGTGGTCCTCTGGAGTGAGTGTAGAAATATAGTGACCCTCTGGAGTGAGTGTAGAAATATAGTGACACTCCCCATCATCAAGGTTGTGCTCCTCTGGAGTGAGTGTAGAAATATAGTGACCCTCTCCATCATCAAGGTAAATATAGTGACCCTCTCCATCATCAAGGTTGCCACCCTGTTCAGTGGCGTCAGTTCAGAAAAAGCTAAGGTATGGCAACATGACTGGTGTCTTTGTGCACGTGCAAGACACCAGTCATGTTGCCATACCTAGCAACAGGCATGATACATTTATTTTAAGAAGTACATTCTATTTCCCCCCCTGTTTCTACAGTTTCTTGGTCTGGATATGGCAGCCTGGAACTGTTGTTCAAGTGCAGCTATGGCATGTTAGTAAACGTGACCAATTTTGCATTTGTAGTTATTTTACTGTAATTTACAGTTTCAGTTACAGTTTAGGCATTTAGCAGACGCTTTTAATCCAAAGCGACTTACAATAAGTAGATAATACATCACTATAATAAACAAGATAACATGTCAGAACGTCAACAACAATATAGCAAATGCATATGAATATCAATAAAAATAATAAAAAAAAAAAAAAAAAAAAAAAAACATTCTAAAATTCTAAAAAACCTAAAAACAAATGCCAACTAGCTTCCTGTATGGTCATTGAGTGTTTCAGTAGTGCAATGGGTTTAGGTGGAGTCTGAAAAGTCTGTTGTTCTAAGTGCGACAGGGAGTTTATTCCACAGTTTGGGGGCCAGGAGGGCAAACTGTCTGATTTTTGCCATGGGGTTTTTAGCTAGGGTTCTGTCAGCATCCCTGTGTTGGCTGATCTAAGTGAACGGGTGGGGGTGTAGGGGTTGATCAGGTTTTGAAGGTATGGAGGAGCCGTACCTTTGGCTGCTTTGAAGGTCAGCATCATAACCAGCACATATAGACAAAGAGACATTCATGGATTTATATTTAAAAGTAACTTATATTTCCCCCCCCTGGACCCAGGGTATGGCAGCTGCATACCCCTGGACCCCCCTGGACCCAGGGTATGGCAGCTGCATACCCCTGGACCCCCCTGGACCCAGGGTATGGCAGCTGCATACCCCTGGACCCAGGGTATGGCAGCTGCATACCCCTGCCATATCCAATTGACGCCCCTGACCCTGTTGTTAGTAACAAGCAGGAGAAGGAGGAGTAAGCAGCACTGAAGGACTGACTTTACACCACAGTCATGGTGGCTTCGCTCCACAGGAAATCACTCTATATCTATTTAAGACTAACTAAACACTATATCTATTTAAGACTAACTAAACACTATATCTATTTAAGACTAACTAAACACTATATCTAAACACTATATCTATTTAAGACTAACTAAACACTATATCTATTTAAGACTAACTCATGTTGAACTGGTGTATCTAAACACTATATCTATTTAAGACTAACTAAACACTATATCTATTTAAGACTAACTAAACACTATATCTATTTAAGACTAACTAAACACTATATCTATTTAAGACTAACTAAACACTATATCTATTTAAGACTAACTCATTTTGAACTGGTGTATCTAAACTCTATATCTATTTAAGACTAACTAAACACTATATCTATTTAAGACTAACTCATGTTGAATTGGTGTATCTAAACACTATATCTATTTAAGACTAACTCATGTTGAATTAGTGTATCTAAACACTATATCTATTTAAGACTAAACTCATGTTGAACTGGTGTATCTAAACACTATATCTATTTAAGACTAAACTAAACTCATGTTGAATTGGTGTATCTAAACACTATATCTATTTAAGACTAAACTGAACTCATGTTGAATTAGTGTATCTAAACACTCTATCTATTTAAGACTAAACTAAACTCATGTTGAACTGGTGTATCTAAACACTATCTATTTAAGACTAACTCATGTTGAATTAGTGTATCTAAACACTATATCTATTTAAGACTAACTCATGTTGAATTAGTGTATCTAATAGGCCTGTCACGATTTACTAAACCCACGATTCGATTCGAATCACGATTCAAGGTTGACGATTCACGATGTCACGATTTTTTCACGATTTTTTCAACAAATTTATTTTCCAGAGAAATTACCCAAAAAAATCCACAATTCTTACAATTCCAGTATTTTTTTTTGCTTTTAACAATACTGTTTTCTCTTATGCTCTTTTCAATACAGTAGAACTATCAAATGACAAAAAACAACAATAACATTTCAGTTCACTTGTCTTCTCTTACAAGGAATCCTGTATGTTTTAGATGTTCTCTTATCCTCTATACAGTAGCAAATAGCAAATGACAGATAGTGTAAACTTATCAATTCTTAAATGTCAAATCCTGTTCTTTTTTTAAACGACACTCTTACACTTTTTTCAATACTGTATCAAAGAATGCATTTTTTTTGTGGTACATATCAAGCCAACTGTACTGTAAGCCAGGCACAAACTAAGGCATAATAACAACTCTTACCCTCTTTTCAAAATCAATAATTCATCAAAGTCAAGACCTAGTGTCTCATTGTGGATAGACTGTTCAAAGTCCCTGACTTTCTAACACACCATTCCACCAGCTTATATATTGAATGTGTCAATTCTTGTTTACCATTCCACCGGCTTATATATTGACTGTGTCAATTCTTGTTTTCACTAGAAACGTTGTTTCCACATTGTAACCAGTGGCAGAGACATGCATCTGTACGTAGCATTGTTGTTGTTAGCCCTTAGCACTGATTAGTGCTATGCTCTGTAGCAGCAAAGTAATGACACAGCACTCAACTAACTGCTCTCTTTGTCAATCGAAATCGCGGAGCTCTTCTCTGCAGCCCAATGGAGGCACGCTGGCAGCTGTGAGTGGGTGAGCCTTCCTACTGTAGCTGCCGCTGCCTGTGTCTGCCTGACGTTATAGACGTTGAACACGCAGAGACATTGAAGACAGAATGGAGATTAAGTCGAGGGCGACCTCTGGTGGTCGAATCGCGATTCGTTTTTTAAAAAATCGATTTTCGCCGTCCCCCAATAAAATCGATTTAAATCGATTTTTTCGTAAATCTTGACAGGCCTAGTATCTAAACACTATATCTATTTAAGACTAACTCATGTTGAATTAGTGTATCTAAACTCTATATCTATTTAAGACTAACTAAACACTATATCTATTTAAGACTAACTAAACACTATATATATTTAAGACTAACTAAACACTATATCTATTTAAGACTAACTAAACACTATATCTATTTAAGACTAAACTCATGTTGAATTGGTGTATCTAAACACTATATTTATTTAAGACTAAACTAAACTCATGTTGAATTGGTGTATCTAAATACTATATTTATTTAAGACTAAACTAAACTCATGTTGAATTGGTATATCTAAACTCTATATATATTTAAGACTAACTCATGTTGAATTGGTGTATCTAAACACTATATCTATTTAAGACTAACTCATGTTGAACAGGTGTATCTAAACACTATCTATTTAAGACTAACTCATGTTGAATTAGTGCATCTAAACACTATATCTATTTAAGACTAACTCATGTTGAATTAGTGTATCTAAACACTATATTTATTTAAGACTAAACTCATGTTGAACTGGTGTATCTAAACACTATATCTATTTAAGACTAACTCATGTTGAATTAGTGTATCTAAACACTATATCTATTTAAGACTAACTCATGTTGAACTGGTGTATCTAAACTCTAAATCTATTTAAGACTAAACTCATGTTGAATTGGTGTATCTAAACACTATTAGCGGGGCAGGTAAATGCATTTTTGCACTAAAATACTTCACAAGTGGAAAGAAACCTAAAACTTTTCACAAGTACTCCTTAGGGGTTGTTCCTATGATAAAACACGTTAGACACTGAAAAATCAAAATGGCTGCCATGTTTCCAAGATGGCTGCCTCTGAACAGTACGCCAGCCAGTTAATGTCCGATTTTCATAATATTAGAGTTGTTTTGTAGGTTTTAAAACATCGTGAGTTCATTTATTACTCTTTTAAAGCAGCCAGAATAACTTTTCTGACTTTTGGTTGGGGTCTTTCCTCACCTGGGACCCCCCAAACAGACCCCTGAGCTTATCTGAGTAGTCGCTTTGCTCCTGCTCCAGAGCAATGTTAAATTAGATCATAACTGAAGCATTAAAGTTGTTGTAACTGGGCTCTGAAAGCAAAAATGAGTAGTAGCAAATACCCAGGGGTCTTCCACAGGGGTCCCGGACCCCTAGGGGGTCCTCAGAGTTACTACAGGAGGCCTGCCGAATCTTGATTTTTATATGTATATATATTTTTACATTTGAAACTGTTTTTATTAGTATTCTCAGTATTATTTATAACATGTGTGTGTTAGACAGATAGGTTCACAGGTATTGCAAGAATTAAGGTATTGCAACTTCTCACTTTGGGCGCACAGTCTAACATGTCCATTTATTGCATTGCACTAACACTGACAACACAACACACACACCTCTTTGTTATCGTCACCCCAAAACCCGCACCCTATCCTCTTAAAGAGCTCACGGTCAATTGTACCCAAAGAAATTCACTACTATACATGTCCTCCCTAATAATGTTGACAGTTTCCACTATATCATTTGCAGGGAGGAGAGTGCAAGGCAGGTTATTGTTTGAGCAGCTGCACCGTCCCTTGTAACCTGCTTTGCAAACACATTTGATGAGCTTTGCCTTTGCAGCAGGGATGGCAAGAAACCTGACTGGAACATACCCTCCACTCTCTGAATTCCATCTATTTTTTCAATTGATGGAAGCTCAGGGCAATTTGTCAGGTATGACGAAGTAGGCATCATAATACGATACCTTCATCAAGGGACATGATTTTGAGGAAGTGCAAACACATGAAGAGGCTGATACCCCGATTCCTTATCAAGTCCTTGCCTCCGGTACAAAAAAAGGAAATTGATATATTCGAGTGAGTTCAAGTTGATGTTACAAATGTCAAGGGTTCCTTTGCGTTTTTCAGGTGTTGACTGGGGAAGAACATTTGTTGGAATCACCAAAAAGACATGGGTCAATGCCTACTTGATGATGATGATGATGATGATGATGATGATGACCAAGCCACTAACCGCTTCAAGGACCTTGGCAAGGTCATTGGCCATTCCTCCTGAGCTTATAAATTGTGAGCTTCCATCAACATTGCAGTCCGAACATTTTGCATGCCATGTTTACAGTTCAAAAGGTCCAACAACCCTGGGATTACTCAGATGGGAACTATTTCTGTCAAATAACTTGGAGGGTGAGATGCTACCTCCAACTCGTGCTGCACTGCTACCACATTACCTCCGTGCCAACTCCGTCACAATGCAGGATAAATCATACCTGACAAATTTCCCTGTGCTTCCACCAATCGAAGAAAATAGATGGAATTCAGAGAGTGGAGGGTATATTCCAGGTTTCAGTTTTCTTGCTCTCCCTGCTCCAAAGGCAGTACTTGAGCCCATCAAATGTGTCTGCAAAGCAGGTTGTAAGGGACGGTGCAGCTGCTCAAATAACCTGCCTTTCACTCTATGCTATGGTGGAGACTGTGTCAACACTATTAGGTTGGACATTGAAGATGATGATGATGATGAAGACGAATATATCCTGCATGTCTGAAATTACTGTAGTGTAGTGAATCTCTTTGGGCGTAATTAACCATGGGCTCTATAAGAGGATAAGGTGAGGGTTTTGGGGTGACAATAACAAAGAGGTGTGTGTGTGTGTGTGTGTGTGTGTGTGTGTGTGTGTGTGTGTGTGTGTGTGTGTGTGTGTGTGTGTGTGTGTGTGTGTGTGTGTGTGTGTGTGTGTGTGTGTGTGTGTGTGTACAAACATTCCCGTGTCATTCCATCCATGTTTCATCTCTGTGATAACTTGGAAATGTTTGCATCTTTGACAGCTAATACACCAGATGTTGTTGTGGTTGATGAAGAGTCCAGGGAAGTGTCTGTATTGGAGATGGCCTGCACCTTTGACCCTAGCCTAGAGGAAGCTTTCATGACCAAGGTCATTAAATACCAACCTCTCCTAAATACGATCTCAGAGCTGGGGTACAGGTGCAGACTATTTGTTTTCATATTTGGCAGCCTAGGACATACCCACAGGCTGGTTGTTAGAGGGTTTCAACAACTTGGAGTGCCTAAAAAAGAGGCAAAAAGGCTGGCAAAGTATTGTTCCGTCTCCGCTATAATCGGCAGCCGCCACATATGGCGGAGACGCTGTTACTTATACCCGTAGAGTACCAAGTGCCTTGCTATTGTATCATGAAGACATAATGCCATGATTTTGTAAATGTTACTCTACTGCACCTATACTATTTGTGTCCTTGTATGCATCTCCTTTGTGTGGACATAAATAAATGGTTAAAATGTGTGTGTGTGTGTGTGTGTGTGTGTGTGTGTGTGTGTGTGTGTGTGTGTGTGTGTGTGTGTGTGTGTGTGTGTGTGTGTGTGTGTGTGTGTGTGTGTGTGTGTGTGTGTTGTCAGTGTGAGTGCAGTGCAATAAATGGAAATGTTGTTCTGCACCCAAAGTGAAAAGTTGCAATACCTTCATTATTGCAATCCCTGCAGTAACAGCTGTCAACCATAACTGTTTTAACACAAAAAACATTATAAATAATACTGAGAATACTAATAAACCATCAAAGTACAATACATAAAACCAGGATACATAAAAACATTCAAAGTTTCAAATGTAAAAAAAAAAAGAAAAAAAAAAGATCTCATCGAGATTTGGCAAGCCCCCTGTAATAGCTCTGAGGACCCCCCCAGGGGTCCCGGACCCCCCGTGGAAGACCTCTGTTATTTGCTACTAGTCATTTTTTATTTCAGAGCATATTTCAGATCTAATTTAACATTGTTCTGGTGCAGGAGCAGAGCGATTACTGAAATAGGCTCAGGGGTCTGTCTGGGGGGTCCCAGGTGAGGAAAGACCCCAACCAAAAGTCAGAAAGGTTATTCTGGCTGCTTTAAAAGTGTAATAAATGAACTCAGGATGTTTTAAAACCTACAAAACAACTCTAATATTATGAAAATTCGATATTAACTGGCTGGCGTACTGTAAAACATATCCGAAAAGGCGGCCATCTTTAAAACTGGCGGACATTTTGAAAATTAAGTGTCTAATGTGATTTTTCTAAAGAATGACCCAAGAGGTACACTCTGTAAAATTGTGGTGCTTCTTTCCAGAACTGAAGTATTGTTCTCCTTAACAGCCCCGCTATATATCTATTTAAGACTAACTCATTTTGAACTGGTGTATCTAAACTCTATATCTATTTAAGACTAACTAAACACTATATCTATTTAAGACTAACTCATGTTGAATTGGTGTATCTAAACACTATATCTATTTAAGACTAACTCATGTTGAATTAGTGTATCTAAACACTATATCTATTTAAGACTAAACTCATGTTGAACTGGTGTATCTAAACACTATATCTATTTAAGACTAAACTAAACTCATGTTGAATTGGTGTATCTAAACACTATATCTATTTAAGACTAAACTGAACTCATGTTGAATTAGTGTATCTAAACACTCTATCTATTTAAGACTAAACTAAACTCATGTTGAACTGGTGTATCTAAACACTATCTATTTAAGACTAACTCATGATGAATTAGTGTATCTAAACACTATATCTATTTAAGACTAACTCATGTTGAATTAGTGTATCTAAACACTATATCTATTTAAGACTAACTCATGTTGAATTAGTGTATCTAAACTCTATATCTATTTAAGACTAACTAAACACTATATCTATTTAAGACTAACTAAACACTATATATATTTAAGACTAACTAAACACTATATCTATTTAAGACTAACTAAACACTATATCTATTTAAGACTAAACTCATGTTGAATTGGTGTATCTAAACACTATATTTATTTAAGACTAAACTAAACTCATGTTTAATTGGTGTATCTAAATACTATATTTATTTAAGACTAAACTAAACTCATGTTGAATTGGTGTATCTAAACTCTATATATATTTAAGACTAACTCATGTTGAATTGGTGTATCTAAACACTATATCTATTTAAGACTAACTCATGTTGAACAGGTGTATCTAAACACTATCTATTTAAGACTAACTCATGTTGAATTAGTGCATCTAAACACTATATCTATTTAAGACTAACTCATGTTGAATTAGTGTATCTAAACACTATATTTATTTAAGACTAAACTCATGTTGAACTGGTGTATCTAAACACTATATCTATTTAAGACTAACTCATGTTGAATTAGTGTATCTAAACACTATATCTATTTAAGACTAACTCATGTTGAACTGGTGTATCTAAACTCTAAATCTATTTAAGACTAAACTCATGTTGAATTGGTGTATCTAAACACTATATCTATTTAAGACTAACTCATGTTGAATTGGTGTATCTAAACACTATATCTATTTAAGACTAACTCATGTTGAACTGGTGTATCTAAACACTATATCTATTTAAGATTAAACTAAACTCATACTTATTTGGTATCAGAGCTTTAGACGGTATTAAATTGTCTTTCTTCATGGCCAAGACTGAAACATAAATTCCCTCTGGACTTCCTGGCCGGTTGAAAAAACAACACTTGACATTTCAAATCTCTCTCTCTCTCTCTCTCTCTCTTTCTCACACACACACACACACACACACACACACACACACACACACACACACACACACACACACACACACACACACACACACACACAC
>NC_137820.1:725000-807500 GCF_963921795.1 Nannobrachium achirus | reverse complement strand
GCTTCACCTCCCAATGTATGAATGAATGGAACATTGTAAGCGCTTTGAGTTCGCAACTTGCTTAGAAAAGCGCTATAAAAATGCAATCCATTATTATTATTATTATGTGTTGGGGTTAGGGTTAGGGTTCCTCACCCACGCTGCAACGTGTTCGCACCGCGGTGTGAACACGTTGCCGCGTCCCGGAGGAGACGCCACACCAGTCACACTTGCAAATTAATTCCGTCCCTGTCCCTTTTATGCCCATATAAGGAGATCCGTGTACTGTATATAGTACATCCCTTTTATGCCCGTACATGGAGATCCCGGTCTGAACCATATATGGGCATTCCCATATGAAGTCCTGTATAGGGATGGAGCTGGAAAACAGGGTAGCCTGATAACCCGATCACAGATGTATTGATTACCCAGTATCAATAAGGTATCAATAAGCTTTGGGCTTATCAAGCCTGTTATCCAGCATAGCGGCCCATGATGTCATGATTAAACTATCAAGACATGATTACAGTTCTATTCATAATATAAAGCCATTTAACACTTATTGCACACTAATGTATGATTGTTTTAATGATATTAAATGATAACATGTGTTACTTTTGTCAATTGTCATCTTCATAGATGCTGGTCAGCCACAAACTCACAGTCACAACAACTGGCCAATTAATAATAGATACCAGTTCTGTTCAGAATTT
Organism: Nannobrachium achirus; assembly: GCF_963921795.1. NCBI lineage: Eukaryota > Metazoa > Chordata > Actinopteri > Myctophiformes > Myctophidae > Nannobrachium > Nannobrachium achirus. Next base: position 806,808 of record NC_137820.1, on the reverse strand, counting down.
ACCATCTCAAATCTTTACACAAAATATCAGAAAGCGCTCAACAGTGGGCTGATAAAAGCCCTGATCAATAAGCAGGATGGATAAGGTGCTCGTTATCAATATAAATTAACAAGCTCCAGTTAGGTATGGCCTTAATATTGATAACATCAGGGATCTCCATATATGGGCATAAAACTCATTAGGCAGAATGTCTAAAAATGTCCTTTAATAGTTACTTTTAATGCATGTTTTGTAATAATAGTCAGAATCTACAGGTAACCATAGTAACTACAGTCTTCATATAATTGTAGTGGAGTAAAAGTAGGCTACAACATTTGCCTCTGCATGTGATGTAGTGGAGTAGAAGTAAAAGTACTGACAATTGGAAATACTCAAGTAAAGTACAAATACCTAAAAATTGTACTTAGAGGGGCACTCCACCACTTTTCAACCTATGTTCATATAATTGGTCCTCAATCAAAAATAGCTTTTTTTTCCAGAGGAGGGCTGTGGGCAGGTCAGAAACCCATCTTCTTGTGACATCATCGATTGCCAATCCAGCTTATAGAAACTGCAGGCTTTCTATTCCTGAAAAGTTGCAATTTTAAAGTGGAAGCCATTGTTCTCGCGATAATAAAAATCGAAATATTTTTTTCAAAAATATTGATTAAAATGTTTTTTTTGGGAAAATGATGATGTCACAAGACGATGGATTCTGAACTTCCCACAGCTCTCCTAGGAGACTTGGACTGAGTAGAAAAGAATTGTGATATTTTATCATGAACATTATAGTGAGGACCTAGTGAGGACCTAGTGAGGACCTAGTGAGGACCAGTTGAAAAGTGGTGAACTACTCCTTTAAGTAAATTACTTAAGAATTACTTTAGTTTACACCACTGGTGAGGCTTATTATTCATCACACACACACACACACACACACACACGCACACACACACACACACACGCACACACGCACACACGCACGCACACACGCACACACGCACGCACACACGCACACACGCACGCACGCACGCACGCACGCACAGAGACAGAGAGAGAGAGAGAGAGAGAGAGAGAGAGAGAGAGAGAGAGAGAGAGAGACAGACAGACAGACAGACAGAGAGAGAGAGAGAGAGCAGTTCTATTAAAATGAGATAAATCAATCAAACAGAGGCTGCTATCCTATGCTAGGACTGTAGGATAGACCTTTAGATCCTATCCTATCCTACACTACTCTGCTGCATGATGCTGGATGCAGTCTGTGAGGGCTGCGAGATCTATTCTACACTATGATGGATGAGGACAGCCGCGGTTGGTCCGTTCGGATCATATGGGAGGGTGTGTAGATCATATGGGGGGGTTGGTAGCTCTGTTCAGATCGATCCGGGCCAGTGATGGATGAACCCCGCGGATAGCAGCGCAGTGGTTCGGTCCACCCGACCAGCCGGAGACAGGAGGAGAGGAGAGGAGAGGAGAGCAGGCTAGCGGAGCCTCGGAGTGGAGCGATCAGAGGAGAGGAGAGGAGAGAGGAGAGGAGAGGACGGGGAGAAGGAGGCAGCCTGCCCCCGGTACGGCTCGGTACCACGGTGCGGTGCGGTGGTCCGCGGGGGTCCGCGGACGGACGGACGGACGGACGGACGGACGGACGGACGGACGGACGGAGGGTCGGAGGACCGTTGGTTGATTCTCTCTATCCGTTAGTTACATTGAAGCGTGTTGATGTCATCATTAACACATCACCGCTATAGCGCTGCTGTGGAGCACCGAAAACAGGTCTGTACCATGCTATGTGTGTGTGTGTGTGTGTGTGTGCGTGTGCGTGTGCGTGTGTGTGTGTGTGTGTGTGTGTGTGTGTGTGTGTGTTTGTGCGTGCGTGTGTGCGTGTGTGTGTGTGTGTGTGTGTGTGTGTGTGTGTGTGTGTGTGTGTGTGTGTGTGTTTGTGCGTGCATCTCTGTGCGTGTGTGTGTGTGTGTGTGTGTGTGTGTGTGTGTGTGTGTGTGGGGCCGCCATGTTGCTGCTCCTCTGCGGCTCAGAGTGCTAGTGGTCCTCCTCTATGATAGGCTGAGCTGCTCCGTGGTGGAACGTAACGGACCGTTACCCTAACGGCCCGGGTTCGCCTCTCACAGAGGGGGAGGCTGATGGTTGGTTTAGCGGCCAGTAGCGCATCATGCTAAAGCTATAACAGTGATGGAGATGATGCTGAGGCTGAGGGGTCCCTGCTGGTCCTTTTGGTCCTCTGATAGGGCAGGGGGTCCCTGGACTGGTGGTCCTCATGTGTTGTCAATCATGTTATGTCTCCACACTAAAACCCTCGTTTCAATGGAAATCTGCTTATTTTGTCCCGAGTTGTCAAAGCCATGAAATACGATAAATAAGAGAATGCTGGTTTATTATAAATCACTAGTGCTGCTGCTGTGTGTGTGTGTGTGTGTGTGTGTGTGCGTGCGTGCGTGCGTGCGTGCGTGCGTGCGCGCGCGTGCGCGCGTGCGTGCGTGTGTGTGTGTGATAAGCGTGTGTCTCCGTCCAGATGTCATCAGTGATGTGAATGAACATGCTAGGCTAGGCTAGGCTAGGCTAACAGGCTAGTACAGCTGCCTGTGGGAACAACACACAACACAACAACAAAATGTTGGCCAGTCAGTCAGCAGCAGCAGGTTCTAAAGGCTTTAGGGGCTTTAGAAGGTTTTAAAGGAGGTTTTGGTGTGTTTTTATGGGGTGTTGTACAGGTGTGAGTCATTCAGCCATTAGCCGTTAGCTGTTAGCCGCTGGCTAACAGAGGCAGTAGTACTGTAGTCTGTAGCTACAGCACCTGTCTCTGTCTGTAGTACAGTGATGATGTCACTGACTCATCCTGGCTGTCTCTGCCTAAGGCTCTCCAGACTCCTCGTGCACTGTCTTGTCAGCACGTGCACATGCATGTCAGAACGTGCACACTCATGTTAATAGCATGTGCACTGTCATGTTAACATGTGCACACTCATGTTGGTACGTGCACTGTCATGTCAACTTATGCACTGTGGTGTTAGCTCGTGCACAGTAATGTTAGCTCGTGCACAGTAATGTTAGCTCGTGCACAGTAATGTTAGCACGTGCACAGTAATGTTAGCTCGTGCACAGTAATGTTAGCTCGTGCACAGTAATGTTAGCTCGTGCACAGTAATGTTAGCACGTGCCATGTTCATGTGTTGTCAGTGGGAAGGTTGCCGGTTTGAGCAAGGCACTGGCCTCCAGGACCCTACGGTGCCGTTTGGTCGTTTTCTACAGAAAACCTGCGAAATAAAATGTCAGCTATTCCGTCCGTTTAGAAAACAACAGCGTTTGAAAACGCAACCACCACCTAATATAAATTGTCTTGTCTCCTCATTTTCTCATGATTATTGATTGATCTGAATTCCACCACAGTCCTAATTATCAAGTATTAGTATCATCATTCATACATACAGACCTAGATATTAATATAATCAATGAATACATGATCTACTCTATAACGTCATACATAATCAATCATGATAAACTCTAATCTACTGCACCTTCCAGCGTGGAAATCTTTGAAGACGCCTTGTGTCTCCATGTAAATGCAGTAAAGTGTGATGTCATGGCTCATGTAAATGCAGTAAAGTGTGATGTCATGCAGTAAAGTGTGATGTCATGGCTCATGTAAATGCAGTAAAGTGTGATGTCATGTAAATGCAGTAAAGTGTGATGTCATGGCTCACGCTCACTTAGACTTAGAAAGGTTGATGCCTCTTCCAGCTCTCTGGGGCTCCACAACAATGATGGGCATTTCTTGACGTGTTCGCAACAGACATGGAAGTTGGGCAGGCCAATCAGAGGCTGGTGGGGGCGGGTCTTTTCATACGCAGCCTCTAAGAACAGAACCGGATGGAAACATGCCAATAAAGCTCTTTTGAATTGAATTGATAAGTCCCGGAAAAGACATGCTGTGATTGGCCATTAGTCACTTTGAGTGTTTGTCACTTCCGCCTATCCTGTTTGACGTGTCGCTCCAATGAACTCCAGCGGCGGAGAGGTATCTAGCTTTGTATATCTATGCGCGCAGACTAGAGCCGAGCCATGCCATATAGCTCTACGACTAGACTAGAGCCGAGCCATGCCATATAACTCTACGACTACACTAGAGCCGAGCCATGCCATATAGCTCTACGACTAGACTAGAGCCATGCCATATAGCTCTATGACTAGACTAGAGCCATGCCATATAGCTCTACGACTAGACTAGAGCCATGCCATATAGCTTTACGACTAGACTAGAGCCATGCCATATAGCTCTACGACTAGACTAGAGCCATGCCATATAGCTCTACGACTAGACTAGAGCCATGCCATATAGCTCTACGACTAGACTAGAGCCATGCCATACAGCTCTACGACTAGACTAGAGCCATGCCATATAGCTCTACGACTAGACTAGAGCCATGCCATATAGCTGTACGACTAGACTAGAGCCATGCCATACAGCTCTATGACTAGACTAGAGCCATGCCATATAGCTCTACGACTAGACTAGAGCCATGCCATATAGCTCTACGACTAGACTAGAGCCATGCCATATAGCTCTACGACTAGACTAGAGCCGAGCCATACAGCTCTATGACTAGACTAGAGCCATGCCATATAGCTCTACGACTAGACTAGAGCCATGCCATATAGCTCTACGACTAGACTAGAGCCGAGCCATGCCATATAGCTCTACGACTAGACTAGAGCCATGCCATATAGCTCTACGACTAGACTAGAGCCATGCCATATAGCTCTACGACTAGACTAGAGCCATGCCATATAGCTCTACGACTAGATTAGAGCCATGCCATATAGCTCTACGACTAGACTAGAGCCATGCCATATAGCTCTACGACTAGACTAGAGCCATGCCATACAGCTCTACGACTAGACTAGAGCCATGCCATATAGCTCTACGACTAGACTAGAGCCATGCCATACAGCTCTATGACTAGACTAGAGCCATGCCATACAGCTCTATGACTAGACTAGAGCCATGCCATATAGCTCTACGACTAGACTAGAGCCATGCCATATAGCTCTACGACTAGACTAGAGCCGAGCCATATAGCTCTACGGAGCTCACTGCAATGGTAAATGTAAATCAAGAAGTACAGCATCACTCGTCAATCTGGCAGTGCCTCACCACCGCCACCTAGCAGCATGGCATGCACGTTTCAGCGTTTTCAAACACTAATGCGTCTCCATGTAGATGCAGAATAAAAAGTGAGAACGCAACAAAACCTTGGCGTTTTCTCTACAGACCGTTGTCGACTAAACGTGGCCAAAGACTAGATGAGCAGGATGGTTTTATTTTCCACATTGGTTTTCAACCAGTGGTCCAGGGACCACCTGTGGTCCTTGACCATTTACCTCTCCTGTGAAACCAACATCAATACAGCATGGAATTGTGGACACAATCTGATCCAAAGAAAACATAGTTACGGGTCTGAGAGGCTAAATGTCATCAAATGGTGGTTCTGTGTCTCAAATGCTGTATAAATAATGGACCTTGATGTGAACATGGTGGAAAACCACTGCTGTATTGTCATCATCACAGGTTCATTTATTGTCACATCCAGGGCAGGAGTTTCATGGAGGTCATGAAGGCCATGGCCGTCGTTGCCCCTCAGTTTGGTCTTGTGCCCCTCAAACCAATGGCATGACCTGAGGCCACAGTGGCCTTAATGCCCCTCAAACCAATGGCATGACCTGAGGCCACAGTGGCCTTAATGCCCCAGCTGACTGGACCACTTTCTGCTCTGTCTCTGTCTTGTCAAATCTAGACAGTATACACTGATGTCTTTCTTGTCATTCAGACACCAGTGTTTTTTGTTGAGATTCTGAAATCTTAACTCCCCTGAGTCCCCATCTTTAAACCAATCCAGTGACTTTGATTGGTGCAGGGCTGAGCATGGATCAGCTTGTACGTAAATACCATCATTTATTGTTTTATTTGTTGGCCTTTGTGCCCTGGCATTTGGCCTTTGTGCCCTCAAATAAATGGACAACACCAAAAATGACAAAATTCCAGGCCTGGCAAATCACAGGTGTAAAACAGTGGCTGGAGCTCCATGGTTTGTGTTCATTCATGTGTGAATGCATGAGTTAAAGTTGTCAGTCTTCTATGGAAGCAAACAGAACGATCTACAAGCTCTCAGTGCGTTGTAGATCTGCTATTTTTTTTTTAAGATCATAACATTTGAAGTGGTCAAACTAGCGATATGTTCAGATGCATCTTCCATAATAAATCAATAGTCTGGGATGTTTCATATAAACAGCCTCAGGCTGTGATTTCTGTAGAACAGAACAGAACAGAAGGAATAATGTTATTATTTAGCTATAATACCACACTGTAAACTCTATGGTTCTATAATACCACACTGTAAACTCTATGGTTCTTTAATACCACACTGTAAACTCTATGGTTCTTTAATACCACACTGTAAACTCTATGGTTCTTTAATATCACACTGTAAACTCTATGGTTCTTTAATATCACACTGTAAACTCTATGGTTCTTTAATACCACACTGTAAAATCTATGGTTCTTTAATACCACACTGTAAACTCTATGGTTCTTTAATACCACACTGTAAAATCTATGGTTCTATAATACCACACTGTAAACTCTATGGTTCTTTAATACCACACTGTAAAATCTATGGTTCTTTAATATCACACTGTAAACTCTATGGTTCTTTAATATCACACTGTAAACTCTATGGTTCTTTAATACCACACTGTAAACTCTATGGTTCTATAATACCACACTGTAAACTCTATGGTTCTTTAATACCACACTGTAAACTCTATGGTTCTTTAATACCACACTGTAAACTCTATGGATGGAGGTTCATTACGGGACCATGTTCCCCTGGTTCTATGTGTTTCCACTTACCCCACCAAAAAGCTTCCATGTTCGCCACTCAACAAAAAAATGTTCCCTGATCATCCAAAAATGCAGGAAACACAAATGTCTAATTATGAATAACAACCCTAAACGCACACAGTGGACCATAATGGTGGAGGAATTACCAATACTAGTGGGACAGGACATCTGGGAACAAGTTCGGCTTTTTTTCAATCCAATACAATGTTTTTTTTTTTTGCTATTTTACTTACCCTGAGTCTGTCAATCCACTGGAAATCTACTGTGTTGCCAAAGGCAGGAGCTGTGTAGTTTTGTGTAGTTTTGTGTAGTTTTGTGTAGTTTTGTGTAGTTTTGAAATGTCACAATCTGTATGAACACAAACGGCAGCATTCAAGCTGTGATGAACGAGACGTCACCAGATTGATATGTTGGTCTGTTTGTCACAGCGCCCCCCTGAGGCTGACCATGGCCTTCACTGTGCACATGTAACACATGTATGGCCTTCACTGTGCACATGTAACACATGTATGGCCTTTCACTGTGCACATGTAACACATGTATGGCCTTCACTGTGCACATGTAACACATGTATGGCCTTTCACTGTGCACATGTAACACATGTATGGCCTTTCACTGTGCACATGTAACACATGTATGGCCTTTCACTGTGCAAATGTAACGCATGTAACGCCCGGGATTACAACCGCGTGAAAGTCCAATATCAGCGGAAATAGCAGATCTACAAGCTCACAGCGCGTCGCATCGTGACGTATCTGCCATGTGCAACTTCAAAGCCTACAAGCCAAACAGAAATGTGATTGTCAACGACAGAAACACAATTAAATCGTTAATCGCAATTATTTGAGTAACAACTAATCGTCATGTAAAATGTCATAATGATGACAGCACTACAGACACACGCGCGCACGCACGCACGCACGCACACACTCACACACACACACACACACACACACACACACACACACACACACACACACACACACACTATTCTCGTAACGGTGGATGTATTTTATTTATTTGACTTTCAGCAGTTTGGATCAGAACCTCTCCTCCATCTTGACCTGAAACAGGCTCAGCCAAGGTCAACATGAACACGTCCACACTCCACATCAACACACCTCATATAAAAAACTCAGCACTCAAAAAGAAAGGAAACTTGACTTCGGCCCATTATATCTCCCCTTTAATAACAGGGGCTTACAGTACATGTACAGTATGTAGCAACATATTTGTTTTTGTAAGCTAATATCTGATTTGGGTTAAAGGGGGAGACATAATGGACCAAATGATTTGGGTTAAAGGGGGAGACATAATGATTTGGGTTAAAGGCGGAGACATAATGATTTGGGTTAAAGGGGGAGACATAATGGACCAAATGATTTGGGTTAAAGGGGGAGACATAATGGACCAAATGATTTGGGTTAAAGGAGGAGACATAATGGACCAAATGATTTGGGTTAAAGGAGGAGACATAATGGACCAAATGATTTGGGTTAAAGGAGGAGACATAATGGACCAAATGATTTGGGTTAAAGGAGGAGACATAATGGACCAAATGATTTGGGTTAAAGGGGGAGACATAATGGACCAAATGATTTGGGTTAAAGGAGGAGACATAATGGACCAAATGATTTGGGTTAAAGGGGGAGACATAATGGACCAAATGATTTGGGTTAAAGGGGGAGACATAATGATTTGGGTTAAAGGCGGAGACATAATGATTTGGGTTAAAGGGAGAGACATAATGGACCAAATGATTTGGGTTAAAGGGGGAGACATAATGGACCAAATGATTTGGGTTAAAGGGGGAGACATAATGGACCAAATGATTTGGGTTAAAGGGGGAGACATAATGATTTGGGTTAAAGGCGGAGACATAATGATTTGGGTTAAAGGGGGAGACATAATGGACCAAATGATTTGGGTTAAAGGGGGAGACATAATGGACCAAATGATTTGGGTTAAAGGGGGAGACATAATGGACCAAATGATTTGGGTTAAAGGAGGAGACATAATGGACCAAATGATTTGGGTTAAAGGGGGAGACATAATGGACCAAATGATTTGGGTTAAAGGGGGAGACATAATGATTTGGGTTAAAGGGGGAGACATAATGATTTGGGTTAAAGGGGGAGACATAATGATTTGGGTTAAAGGGGGAGACATAATGATTTGGGTTAAAGGGGGAGACATAATGATTTGGGTTAAAGGGGGAGACATAATGATTTGGGTTAAAGGGGGAGACATAATGATTTGGGTTAAAGGGGGAGACATAATGATTTGGGTTAAAGGGGGAGACATAATGATTTGGGTTAAAGGCGGAGACATAATGATTTGGGTTAAAGGAGGAGACATAATGGACCAAATGTTGGCAGATTTTGGGTCGGCGCTAGGGCTGTCACGATTATGACATTTTGCATGACGATTAATTTTCTCTCAAATAATTACGATTAACAATTTAATTGTGTTTTTGTCGTTGACAATTACATTTCTGTTTGGCTTGTAGGCTTTGAAGTTGCACATGGTATATACAAAACAACATTGATAGTGGAAATAGCCGATCTACAAGCTCACAACGCGTTGCGATGCGACGCGTTGTGAGCTTGTAGATCTGCTATTTCCACTATTTTTGACATGAAAACGATTATGACGATTATGAAAAATAATCACGATTATGTCAAATAATCACGATTAGACGATTATGTAATAATTGTGACAGCCCTAGTTGGCGCTACCCACACGTTTGGCTGTGTTGCTCATTCCACGAATGGCCGATGCTTACACACTGTACCTCGTTGTAAAGGTGACAAATCAACAATAAAAATTATATACAACAGAATAAAAAATGGTATTATTAAAGGGGAGATACAGTATAATGGACCGAAGTACACACACACACACACACACACACACACACACACACACACACACACACACACACACACACACACACACACACACACACACATTCATTACATTCACCCATTCACACACACACACGCACACATTCATACAGCGATGTCAGAGGAAACCATGCTTGGCACCAACCTGCTCATCAGGAGCAGTTAGGGGTTCAGTCTTGCTCAAGGACTCTTCCACACTAACTCTGGGGGAGCCCAGGATCCAACTGGGAACCCTCCCTGTTCTAATGACGGTTTCTCTACCCCTGAGCTAGGGATGGCCAAATGGAGATTTTTTCTTAACCGATAACCGAAAGGCCTTATCAGTTAATTAACCGTTAACCGTTAAGGAAATGTGTTCAAAAATGCGCTATTTTTGCAAAAAAAAAAAAAAAAAGGAAAATACACCCGTTTTTCCCCATAATAAAGTGCCATATTTACACATTACAAACAATAAAACTAGGAGAAACAAGAATACAAATGTTTTCTAAAAGAAATGTGTTTTTGCAAAGAAACCGTGGGATTGAAATGATCAATCTGTAATGTGATGCGATTTCGCCAGGCACGTGCGCACATACAGCAAAGGGGGCTGGAGCCCTTAACTTTTATCAACAGAATTGTCCACCAAAAGGCCCTTCAGCCCATGCCTCTCTAACATTCTGTGCACTCCCTGGCTCTCGCCTAACAAAACAGACGCAGCGAGATGCTCGCATGTAGAGCAATAACTTTCAATCGTATGACATTTGGAATGGTTGAATCGGCTAAACGTGATGTCCATTTCATTCATTTTCTTCTCTCTCGACCGTGTTTTGTGTGTGCTGATGCAGCGATCATTGAATTTGCGACTCTGAGCTGTGTTATTTTCGTATATCCTAGGCTACTCTGTAACCAAGACGACTTTAGCGTTCCTCACGTCGTCAACATGTAACATTAGAAAGTTGTGTTTTAAGCTCTTCTTAACGGGATTCAATGTGACGGCGGGTCTGTTTTGTAAAATCCAATCGACGACGGAGCATTTGTTGAACAAGTCAGCGTGTACGACTCCAAAATCAAGCAGCGTCGCAGACTCGCAGTTGCGTGAATGCATGTTACACAGACATTGGTGTCCCAGAAATGTGTGACCACAGCGCGTATAGTTGCATGGTTGTCTTGGTTGATGACTTGATGTTGCGTAGATATTGGTATACGGGGCTTTTGGTGTGACACATGGGTTGATTTCCTTTTTCTTTTCTTTTTTATCGGTCAAAATTGACCGTTAGTGCTTACCGGTAACCAATTTCTTATCGGTTTAACGGTAACGGTTAGCCGTTGGCCATCCCTACCCTGAGCCTCTGCCACCCCCTTCATGTGTACAATAGCATAGGTTTAAATGAACAGAGAACATACTAACTGTTAGCCCTTTACTCCATCGGCCACCGCTGATACAATATAAACCATGTTTCTTTATAGTGACTGTAGGCTAAAGGTATCTATCTATCTATCTGTAGGCTATGCTATTATAATGTCAATGCCTACAGAGAAACACACCTTGTGTGTTCATAATACTGTCAACAGTATAGAGTTAAGAGCTAGCAGGTTAGCATTAGCATGTCCTCTGTTCACACAGGCTGCCTGCTTGTGTTGTTGTGTAGCGCCTACTAGTGGTGGAGCTGGTTAATGAGCACCAATCCTTTTGGAGAGTTGTATAATATGTTGTGGAAAGATGTCAGGCCACAAATCCTGAACAGAACTGGTATCTTTTTATTATTGTCCAGTTGTTGTGACTTTGAGTTTGTGGCTGACCACCATCTATGAAGATGACTGCTGACAAAAGGGTTAGGGTTAGGCCTACATATAGTGGCCCTCATTTATCAACGTGGTGCAGATCAAAATTTGAGCGTACACCGAAATGTAGGCAAGTCTCGGCATTTATCATTTCAATGTGACTTTGACGTTGGCGTAGGGTAGGATCAAATCTCACGTCAAGTCCAGAGGTGGTGTAGGAATCATCCTACACCACCTTGTTCCATTCAGAGGTGGTGTAGGAATCATCCTACACCACCTTGTTCCATTCAGAGGTGGTGTAGGAATCATCCTACACCACCTTGTTCCATTCAGAGGTGGTGTAGGAATCATCCTACACCACCTTGTTCCATTCAGAGGTGGTGTAGGAATCATCCTACACCACTGTGTTCCATTCAGAGGTGGTGTAGGAATCATCCTACACCACTGTGTTCCATTCAGAGGTGGTGTAGGAATCATCCTACACCACTGTGTTCCATTCAGAGGTGGTGTAGGAATCATCCTACACCACCTTGTTCCATTCAGAGGTGGTGTAGGAATCATCCTACACCACCTTGTTCCATTCAGAGGTGGTGTAGGAATCATCCTACACCACCTTGTTCCATTCAGAGGTGGTGTAGGAATCATCCTACACCACTTTGTTCCATTCAGAGGTGGTGTAGGAATCATCCTACACCACCTTGTTCCATTCAGAGGTGGTGTAGGAATCATCCTACACCACCTTGTTCCATTCAGAGGTGGTGTAGGAATCATCCTACACCACCTTGTTCCATTCAGAGGTGGTGTAGGAATCATCCTACACCACTGTGTTCCATTCAGAGGTGGTGTAGGAATCATCCTACACCACCTTGTTCCATTCAGAGGTGGTGTAGGAATCATCCTACACCACCTTGTTCCATTCAGAGGTGGTGTAGGAATCATCCTACACCACCTTGTTCCATTCAGAGGTGGTGTAGGAATCATCCTACACCACTGTGTTCCATTCAGAGGTGGTGTAGGAATCATCCTACACCACCTTGTTCCATTCAGAGGTGGTGTAGGAATCATCCTACACCACTTTGTTCCATTCAGAGGTGGTGTAGGAATCATCCTACACCACCTTGTTCCATTCAGAGGTGGTGTAGGAATCATCCTACACCACTTTGTTCCATTCAGAGGTGGTGTAGGAATCATCCTACACCACCTTGTTCCATTCAGAGGTGGTGTAGGAATCATCCTACACCACTGTGTTCCATTCAGAGGTGGTGTAGGAATCATCCTACACCACCTTGTTCCATTCAGAGGTGGTGTAGGAATCATCCTACACCACCGTGTTCCATTCAGAGGTGGTGTAGGAATCATCCTACACCACCTTGTTCCATTCAGAGGTGGTGTAGGAATCATCCTACACCACTGTGTTCCATTCAGAGGTGGTGTAGGAATCATCCTACACCACCTTGTTCCATTCAGAGGTGGTGTAGGAATCATCCTACACCACCTTGTTCCATTCAGAGGTGGTGTAGGAATCATCCTACACCACTGTGTTCCATTCAGAGGTGGTGTAGGAATCATCCTACACCACCTTGTTCCATTCAGAGGTGGTGTAGGAATCATCCTACACCACCTTGTTCCATTCAGAGGTGGTGTAGGAATCATCCTACACCACCTTGTTCCATTCAGAGGTGGTGTAGGAATCATCCTACACCACCTTGTTCCATTCAGAGGTGGTGTAGGAATCATCCTACACCACCTTGTTCCATTCAGAGGTGGTGTAGGAATCATCCTACACCACTGTGTTCCATTCAGAGGTGGTGTAGGAATCATCCTACACCACCTTGTTCCATTCAGAGGTGGTGTAGGAATCATCCTACACCACTTTGTTCCATTCAGAGGTGGTGTAGGAATCATCCTACACCACCTTGTTCCATTCAGAGGTGGTGTAGGAATCATCCTACACCACCTTGTTCCATTCAGAGGTGGTGTAGGAATCATCCTACACCACTTTGTTCCATTCAGAGGTGGTGTAGGAATCATCCTACACCACTGTGTTCCATTCAGAGGTGGTGTAGGAATCATCCTACACCACCTTGTTCCATTCAGAGGTGGTGTAGGAATCATCCTACACCACTGTGTTCCATTCAGAGGTGGTGTAGGAATCATCCTACACCACCTTGTTCCATTCAGAGGTGGTGTAGGAATCATCCTACACCACTGTGTTCCATTCAGAGGTGGTGTAGGAATCATCCTACACCACCTTGTTCCATTCAGAGGTGGTGTAGGAATCATCCTACACCACCTTGTTCCATTCAGAGGTGGTGTAGGAATCATCCTACACCACTGTGTTCCATTCAGAGGTGGTGTAGGAATCATCCTACACCACCTTGTTCCATTCAGAGGTGGTGTAGGAATCATCCTACACCACCTTGTTCCATTCAGAGGTGGTGTAGGAATCATCCTACACCACCTTGTTCCATTCAGAGGTGGTGTAGGAATCATCCTACACCACTGTGTTCCATTCAGAGGTGGTGTAGGAATCATCCTACACCACCTTGTTCCATTCAGAGGTGGTGTAGGAATCATCCTACACCACTTTGTTCCATTCAGAGGTGGTGTAGGAATCATCCTACACCACCGTGTTCCATTCAGAGGTGGTGTAGGAATCATCCTACACCACCTTGTTCCATTCAGAGGTGGTGTAGGAATCATCCTACACCACCTTGTTCCATTCAGAGGTGGTGTAGGAATCATCCTACACCACCTTGTTCCATTCAGAGGTGGTGTAGGAATCATCCTACACCACCTTGTTCCATTCAGAGGTGGTGTAGGAATCATCCTACACCACTGTGTTCCATTCAGAGGTGGTGTAGGAATCATCCTACACCACCGTGTTCCATTCAGAGGTGGTGTAGGAATCATCCTACACCACCTTGTTCCATTCAGAGGTGGTGTAGGAATCATCCTACACCACCTTGTTCCATTCAGAGGTGGTGTAGGAATCATCCTACACCACCGTGTTCCATTCAGAGGTGGTGTAGGAATCATCCTACACCACCTTGTTCCATTCAGAGGTGGTGTAGGAATCATCCTACACCACCTTGTTCCATTCAGAGGTGGTGTAGGAATCATCCTACACCACTGTGTTCCATTCAGAGGTGGTGTAGGAATCATCCTACACCACCTTGTTCCATTCAGAGGTGGTGTAGGAATCATCCTACACCACCGTGTTCCATTCAGAGGTGGTGTAGGAATCATCCTACACCACTGTGTTCCATTCAGAGGTGGTGTAGGAATCATCCTACACCACTGTGTTCCATTCAGAGGTGGTGTAGGAATCATCCTACACCACCTTGTTCCATTCAGAGGTGGTGTAGGAATCATCCTACACCACCTTGTTCCATTCAGAGGTGGTGTAGGAATCATCCTACACCACTGTGTTCCATTCAGAGGTGGTGTAGGAATCATCCTACACCACCTTGTTCCATTCAGAGGTGGTGTAGGAATCATCCTACACCACTGTGTTCCATTCAGAGGTGGTGTAGGAATCATCCTACACCACCTTGTTCCATTCAGAGGTGGTGTAGGAATCATCCTACACCACTGTGTTCCATTCAGAGGTGGTGTAGGAATCATCCTACACCACCTTGTTCCATTCAGAGGTGGTGTAGGAATCATCCTACACCACCTTGTTCCATTCAGAGGTGGTGTAGGAATCATCCTACACCACCTTGTTCCATTCAGAGGTGGTGTAGGAATCATCCTACACCACCTTGTTCCATTCAGAGGTGGTGTAGGAATCATCCTACACCACCTTGTTCCATTCAGAGGTGGTGTAGGAATCATCCTACACCACTGTGTTCCATTCAGAGGTGGTGTAGGAATCATCCTACACCACCGTGTTCCATTCAGAGGTGGTGTAGGAATCATCCTACACCACCTTGTTCCATTCAGAGGTGGTGTAGGAATCATCCTACACCACTGTGTTCCATTCAGAGGTGGTGTAGGAATCATCCTACACCACTGTGTTCCATTCAGAGGTGGTGTAGGAATCATCCTACACCACCTTGTTCCATTCAGAGGTGGTGTAGGAATCATCCTACACCACTGTGTTCCATTCAGAGGTGGTGTAGGAATCATCCTACACCACCTTGTTCCATTCAGAGGTGGTGTAGGAATCATCCTACACCACCGTGTTCCATTCAGAGGTGGTGTAGGAATCATCCTACACCACCTTGTTCCATTCAGAGGTGGTGTAGGAATCATCCTACACCACTGTGTTCCATTCAGAGGTGGTGTAGGAATCATCCTACACCACCTTGTTCCATTCAGAGGTGGTGTAGGAATCATCCTACACCACCTTGTTCCATTCAGAGGTGGTGTAGGAATCATCCTACACCACTGTGTTCCATTCAGAGGTGGTGTAGGAATCATCCTACACCACCTTGTTCCATTCAGAGGTGGTGTAGGAATCATCCTACACCACCTTGTTCCATTCAGAGGTGGTGTAGGAATCATCCTACACCACCTTGTTCCATTCAGAGGTGGTGTAGGAATCATCCTACACCACCTTGTTCCATTCAGAGGTGGTGTAGGAATCATCCTACACCACTGTGTTCCATTCAGAGGTGGTGTAGGAATCATCCTACACCACCTTGTTCCATTGTAGACGTGCAGAGCAGCAATGTCTAACTAACTGACAGGTAATGGGCACATGTATCCACTCTGTAATGTATATCTAACACATGTATCCACTCTATAATGTATATCTAACACACTGATAAATAATCCTGTGAAAATATAACATTTTATAAAAGCTACATCATGGACATGCACGCATTTTATTTTCAAGTTACAATGACAAGCAATTAAAATCTAGCGATATGGAAGCAATCTAATATCAAGTGCTTTAACAGCAGATCTGGCTCAGAACTAGCATAGATACGAAAGCATGCGAGAGCATTTTCCGGACCAGCGCGGCGCCGCTGTAATCTTACATTTTCGTGAACCGTGAGCCTGGCTGTGCCCAGCGCACGCTGCCGATGATTTACTTGGGGGCCCACGGCCCACCGGTGAGATGGCCAGCCTGTGCGGGAAAATATGAATAGCTATGATTGCTAGTTTAAGCACTCAAATGTGCATTGCGCTCGTCGCCGATATTGGGTTCAATTAATATCCAAAGGTAACCGTGGGGTCTCTCAATTCATACAGTAGCTACTGTACACTACTGTACACTATGCTGGAGTTAATGATGAAACCCCACGCTCCACTTGTGCCCACAGCTCACCATCTTCTCTGTGGGCGCCGTGGATTTATTTTTTCCACCCGGAGACCGGAGTTCGAACCAACCATCTCCTCATACTAAATAATAGCAGCTGGCACTCAACACCAGCCAGCCTTCATCCATCAATGATTAGCCTATTTCATTCTTCAACCACTGCATTCTGATCACCTTTAGTTTCCAGGCTGTCATTAACGTGGCGATATCATGGCCATGGGGAATTATGATTGCGTGTAACAAAATGAACGCGCTTTGTCTGCGCACGGCACAGATATGGTACTTTAAATTAATATCCAAAAGGTGATTTGTGTCATTCATGTTGGCTGCAGTGCTATAGCCTCCTCAAAATGTACACACACACACACACACACACACACACACACACACACACACACACACACACACACACAGAGGAGCCACGTTTTTCACAGCGCACTACGGTCTGTTTTGCCTCTGTTCTGTGTCCAAACGGATCGGGCGAAGCGATGAATTTTATGCGGAAAAAGTGCGGAGATTGTGAAATCAAGCAATGCCCGCATATTTCACATATTTTCCGCAGAAATATGCGATTATTGCAGTGAATATGCGGGGATTGTGAAATCATGCGACCCCCCACATAATCAGCGGCATTTATTGATTATTGCGGGAAATTCTGCGATCGCATAATCACGTTTTTCTGGAGGGTCTAGTCTATGTGGGATAGACTAAGACATGTGGTCAGTTAGTAGTTTGGTAAGTCAGTCTATGTGTGATAGACTAAGACAAGTGGTCAGTTAGTAGTTTGGTAAGTCAGTCTATGTGTGATAGACTAAGACAAGTGGTCAGTTAGTAGTTGGGTAAGTCAGTCTATGTGTGATAGACTAAGACAAGTGGTCAGTTAGTAGTTTGGTAAGTCAGTCTATGTGTGATAGACTAAGACAAGTGGTCAGTTAGTAGTTTGGTAAGTCAGTCTATGTGTGATAGACTAAGACAAGTGGTCGGCCTCCTGATGGCGCTATAAAAGGCTGATGTAAAAAATGCAGGGAAAAGGTTTTACCTTGGCCTCTAAGGAGTGCGCATACAAAGTTTGACACTAATCGGTGGAGTTATAGGTGAAAACATGAATCGGCCTGTTGTAGCGCCACCATGAGGCTGATTTGATTTTTCTTAAGTGGCATTTATTCCTCTGCCTATTGGGAATCTGCATGCACAATTTCACCAAAATTGCACACTGCGTTCAGGATTTCAGGCATTTTATTCAAAACTGACCAATCCTGCAAACTTTGAAAGCCAGTTTTAGCCAATCAGGATGGAATATGGAAAATCTGACACATCCATGTCGATCACATGACTGTAGAGATACTGTCTACTGATTTACGTGATTTTTGGACAAAATCTGTAGGAGTACTGGCAAAAGTTAGTTTTGCAAAAGTCGGCCTCCTGGTGGCGCTAGAACAGGCCCATGTGAAATATTTGGGGCAGAGGTTCTGAATTGGTGTCGAGGGAGTGTGTGTGCACAGTTTGGCAGCGACCGGGCCAACGGCGCCGGAGATTAGCTGGTAACGGACAAACGGACGGACGGACGGACGGACGCACGCACGGACGGACGCACGCACGGACGGACGGACGGAGGGGAAAACATACTCTCCCTCAGCCTTCGGCTGGTGGAGACAATAAGCAGATACAAAACATCACAAGATAATATGTCAGTACATCAACAGCAATATAACAAGTGCAACTGGATATCCATCTAGAAAAAAAACACAATATAATCAAAGTTCTAAAAACATAAAAACAAATGCTAACTAGCTTCATGTATGGTCATTGATTTTCTGTAGTTGCGACCGTCAGGTCGCACTTACTATCAAAACCTCCACAAAGTGTAAGTCCGTCCGTCAGTCCGTCAGTCTGTCTGTCACACCTCACACGTCACACTCTTGCCCTGCTCATATCTCCGCAACCGTTGCCCCGATCCATGCCAAATTTTGCACACACGTTCCTTGCCTGCCAAACTACAACCTCCAAGGACCCCCGGAGCTCCAGGGACCCCCAGGTCCCTGGGGGACCCCCAGATGTAAAAAATGACCAAATGTGCAAAAATGACCAAATGACCACCCCAACGGGGCTGCTCACCGACTCCTGGTGCTCCAGAACGGATGCAAAAGTGGTGGCGCCCCCAGTGGAGGACCCCCTCCACTGCAGCTCACATAAAATGCCGTAACTCCGGCTAGGAGCGTCCGGGAGAGCCGGGGCCAGTACCTATTCGTCCGCCAAGGCAACGCGGACACCCCACCCCTCATTTCTCACATGCCCCTCTTCTAGCGCCACCATGAGGCCGATTCTTGCAAAACACATTTTTGGACACTGCTCCTACAGATTTTGCCCTAAAATCACACAAATCGGTACACACTATGTCTACACGTCCCCCTACACTCAGGAACCAATGCCACTTACAGCCCTCTTTGTGTATACATGTCACCTGACGGTCGCTTATCTCCCGATTAGGGAGTCTTACTGGTGCTAAGGGTTTAGGTGGAGTCTGAAGAGGTGAGTCTTCAGTCCACGGCGAAAGCTAGCGAGTGAGTCCGTTGTTCTAAGTGCGACAGGGAGTTTATGTGTGTGTGTGTGTGTGTGTGTGTGTGTGTGTGTGTGTGTGTGTGTGTGTGTGTGTGTGTGTGTGTATATATTATTATGATTAGTTTTTGCTCTCCTTCGCACAATGTGAAACTCCAGCTGAGATATCAGCATTTCTCAGCCACTGGAGTAGCGTGTTGGTGTTTACCTACTATAGGACCACAGGTCTTCAACAGGGCATCCGGGACCCCTAGGGGGTCCTCAGAATTACTACAGGGGGTCCTCCAAATCTTTGTGTGATAGAAACTTTTTGTGATAGAAAATAGCAGATCTACATGCTCACAACACCTCGCGTTGCGGGACGTTGTGAGCTTGTAGATCTGCTATTTTCAAAATTTCTGCTTCTGATATTTGACGATTTGGCCAATGTTTAGAGGTATTAAAAAGTCCTTAAATTGTCACTTTAGAAATGTGCATAAACCCTTTATACACTTAAACTTTATGTTGGTTTGTTTACTGTTGAGAGAGAAAATAAAGTTGCAAAGTTAATCATCTGGGGACCCCCCCACATTAATGTGGGGACCCCCTGGGTTGAGGACCACTGACCAATAGCAGCAGTAAACAGGCTAGGAGACCATGTTGTGCATGTGGCCTCTATAAGGTGTTTCTCACTATATTAGCACATCCCAGCATGCATCTGGTGTGTGGCTGATCTGTTTTGCTTCACTCTGTAAAAGCACATCTTAACTTATTCCCTGCCAGGCCCGATAGTCCCGAGAATTTCCTGTTTTTGAAAAAAAAAAAAAAAAAAAAAACGCGAAATTGCATGTTTAACCCCCATAGCAACCCCATCTTTCAAACATGGCAGCCATCTTTGTTTACATTTTAGGAAAACATAATGGCTGCTATCTCATGAATGCCTGAACGGATTTCCATTCGGATTTTTTTGTTTGAAAGCTGTGAGCAATGTGGACACACGTGGTGCATTATCTAGGCATGGGTGTGCAACTGTGCATGATCCGTGCACTATGAATTACATGGAAGTCTATGGAGACGAATGGCAAGAGGGAGTACGAAGGTATTCTTAAAAATGTCATGTTATGTTAGGGGAGGGTCTATCTATCTATCTATCTATCTATCTATCTATCTATCTATCTATCTAATCATTTTGCTGTGGTAAATGTCATGTCATGTTATGTTAGGGAAGGGTCAATCTTTTCATTTTTTTGCTTGGGGAGAATCATTGTCCCCCCCCCCCCCCCCCCCCCCCCCATTCGGAGGGGTCATGGGATTTTATATCAGGGCTTATACATTTTCTCTTGTAGTATCCCTCTTTAAAAAACGACCTGTCCCTTACATTGAATATACTTGAATAGTGTTTTTATTATTATTATTATTATTATTATATTACAGCATGTGCACAGTGAGATGTGCATGCAGGGTTTAATGTATGCAACGTAATGCAGCACCTTGGGGGAGGGGCCTCCTCCTGGGGGGAGGGGCTCTGCCTACACATGTAGAGATCCTCTCCTCTCCTCTCCTCTCCTCTCCTCTCCTCTCCTCTCCTCTCCTCTCCTCTCCTCTCCTCCTGTGCATCGGTGTGGCGCTGACGGGGTTAAGTCCGATACAGCACTTTGTGTTGCGGAGGAGGATGGATGTTCCCTGGAACTGCTGAGCCTGCACATTCCAGAGCCTTTGTATTAGAGAGTTCTGCACATTCCTGAGCCTTGTATTAGAGAGTTCTGCACATTCCTGAGCCTTGTATTAGAGAGCTCTGCACATTCTGAACCCAGAGCCTTGTATTAGAGAGTTCTGCACATTCTGAACCCAGAGCCTTGTATTAGAGAGTTCTGCACATTCCAGAGCCTTGTATTAGAGAGTTCTGCACATTCCTGAGCCTTGTATTAGAGAGTTCTGCACATTCCTGAGCCTTGTATTAGAGAGTTCTGCACATTCCTGAGCCTTGTATTAGAGAGTTCTGCTCATTCCTGAGCCCTGAATTAGAGAGTTCTGCACATTCTGAACCCAGAGCCTTGTATTAGAGAGTTCTGCACATTCCTGAGCCTTGTATTAGAGAGTTCTGCACATTCCAGAGCCTTGTATTAGAGAGTTCTGCACATTCTGAACCCAGAGCCTTGTATTAGAGAGTTCTGCACATTCTGAACCCAGAGCCTTGTATTAGAGAGTTCTGCACATTCCAGAGCCTTGTATTAGAGAGTTCTGCTCATTCCTGAGCCTTGTATTAGAGAGTTCTGCACATTCCTGAGCCTTGTATTAGAGAGTTCTGCACATTCTGAACCCAGAGCCTTGTATTAACTCAGTCAGGGCCGGTCGGCTTTTAGATCGACTATCTCACTATGGAGTTCCCTGCCAAGCGACTTTAATCGACTTTTATATAAAAGCATTGTTTAAGCTTTTGATTTGGGTTAATAGACGGAGCGGAACGGTTAGCTTACCTTCGGCTAGTATAAAGACGTAAACCGTGAAAAAAAAGGATACGATTATGACGTCACCTTTAAGCCATAGCTTCCTGTTTACGTAGGCCTCTGCTAGCCGCTAGGCTCAATGCAAACCATCCGACCCTCACGCAGCTTCACTAGGTCGGATTTTGATTCGGAAACTTTCTGTGTGGCATCTGTATACGTTCCGGTGCCCATACCGATGGTGGTTTTAGACGATCAAGCACAAATTGAACAGTGAGAGAGAGAAACCAGGTGCTCGTCAGAGAGTATAATAGTAAAAATGAGTATAAAGGTGCTCTTGGATCTACGGGATCAAGTCATCAAAAACGAAAAAGGTGATCCAGGCACTCAAGTTTAAAAAGGAGGAACAGCTTTATTTATTTCATATTAAAAAGCCGACATGTTTCGACCAGAGACTGGTCATCATCAGGGCATGTACTGAGTAGTACAGTACATGCCTTGATGATGACCAGTCTCTGGTCGAAACATGTCGGCTTTTTAATATGAAATAAATAAAGCTGTTCCTCCTTTTTAAACTTGAGTGCCTGGATCACCTTTTTCGTTTTTGACAAATTGAACAGTATTGAGCTCAGATGGCGGCCCGCGGGTCTCCCATTCATGTCAATGGGGATCGACGTCATCGTCCCATCCTTGAATGTTGTGAACCTTGGTTTTAACATGGGTTAACATGGGGGCTTCCACAGTCTATGGTCTATGGCTCGCTCTAGTGGTCATTTTGTGGTATGGTATATCAACGTGGCTTGGTAAATTGATGTGATTATGATGATTAAATATAGCTATTTCCTGGAGTTATAAGCGCACATTCATATTTAAATTTGGCTGGCAATTGGTAAAGAGTTCTGCTCATTCTGAACCCAGAGCCTTGTATTAGAGAGTTCTGCACATTCTGACTCAGAGCCTTGTATTAGAGAGGTATGCACATTCTGAACCCAGAGCCTTGTATTAGAGAGTTCTGCACATTCTGAACCCAGAGCCTTGTATTAGAGAGTTCTGCACATTCTGACTCAGAGCCTTGTATTAGAGAGGTATGCACATTCTGAACCCAGAGCCTTGTATTAGAGAGTTCTGCACATTCTGAACCCAGAGCCTTGTATTAGAGAGTTCTGCACATTATGAGGACCCAGAGCCTTGTATTAGAGAGTTATTATGCACATTATGAGGACCCAGAGCCTTGTATTAGAGAGTTATTATGCACATTATGAGGACCCAGAGCCTTGTATTAGAGAGTTCTGCACATTATGAGGACCCAGAGCCTTGTATTAGAGAGTTATGCACATTATGAGGACCCAGAGCCTTGTATTAGGGATGGAAATCGGAATCGGCCAATAAGGCTGAATCGGTGACCGGCAGGTCACTGACATAAATACCGGTTTTATGCCGATTGTGTTTATGGCACTGCACAGCATGATGCTCTGGTCCTGTGACTAAAGTAAACATTAGCAAGTAGCAGCCAGTCTACTTAGTGGCAGCCTACAGAATACAGATGGTGCTGATTACCTTTGCAATGTAAGGATATATTCCATAATCCTGTGTCAATGTCGTCTCCAAAAAGAAGGGGAAAAAAGCATGCGTCACCTGCTTTCCTCCTGCCTAGTCCAGACGGTCATATTAGACTGGATAGTGTCTGTGATTTTGGATATTGTACTATTGTGATTGATTTGGCATTAGTGTTCTTCTAGCTTATTGGTACTCAAATTGAAGTATGTCTTGTAGTAGGATGTTAATGAGATGTTAATGAGATGTTAATGAGATGTTCTTCATGTGTTTCAGATGAATGAGATGTTAATGAGATGTTAATGATGTTAATGAGATGTTAATGAGATGTTAATGAGATGTTCTTCATGTGTTTCAGATGAATGAGATGTTAATGAGATGTTAATGAGATGTTAATGAGATGTTCTTCATGTGTTTCAGAGTGCAGCGATGGAGGAGACGGTGATCTGGGAGCAGCACACTGTAACACTACACAGGGTAGGTTACACTAACTACACACCTAACACACACTGTATGGAGCAGCACACTGTAACACTACACAGGGTAGGTTACACTAACTACACACCTAACACACACTGTATGGAGCAGCACACTGTAACACTACACAGGGTAGGTTACACTACAACTACACACCTAACACACACTGTATGGAGCAGCATACTGTAACACTACACAGGGTAGGTTACACTACAACTACACACCTAACACACACTGTATGGAGCAGCACACTGTAACACTACACAGGGTAGGTTACACTACAACTACACACCTAACACACACTGTATGGAGCAGCACACTGTAACACTACACAGGGTAGGTTACACTACAACTACACACCTAACACACACTGTATGGAGCAGCACACTGTAACACTACACAGGGTAGGTTACACTATAACTACACACCTAACACACACTGTATGGAGCAGCACACTGTAACACTACACAGGGTAGGTTACACTAACTACACACCTAACACACACTGTATGGAGCAGCACACTGTAACACTACACAGGGTAGGTTACACTAACTACACACCTAACACACACTGTATGGAGCAGCACACTGTAACACTACACAGGGTAGGTTACACTAACTACACACCTAACACACACTGTATGGAGCAGCACACGGTAACACTACACAGGGTAGGTTACACTACAACTACACACCTAACACACACTGTATGGAGCAGCACACTGTAGCACTACACAGGGTAGGTTACACTACAACTACACACCTAACACACACTGTATGGAGCAGCACACTGTAACACTACACAGGGTAGGTTACACTACAACTACACACCTAACACACACTGTATGGAGCAGCACACTGTAACACTACACAGGCCTGATTTATTTATTGCCAAAGATACATAAGAGTCCGGAAAGCTGGACTATTCCGTACCAAGTACCCCCTGGAAGACCAATTGTAAGTGATTGTTCTAGTGAAACCTACCACACCGCTGAGTACATAGAACACTTTCTCCAGCCGCTCTCAACCAGACACCCCAGCTATATTAAGGATACATATCATTTTTTGGAGAAAATCAAGAACATCTCAATCCCACAGGATGCCTTTCTGTTCTCCATTGATATAGATTCATTGTACACAAACATTGAAACTGAGGCTGGATTGCGAGCGGTGAGAGAAACGTGCCAAAATTACCCAGACAGCAGCAGACCAGATGAAGAACTGCTGGATTTGCTAGAACTAAATCTAACGCAGAATGATTTTGAATTTAACAACAAGTATTATCTCCAGATAAAGGGCACGGCTATGGGAAAAAGATTTGCCCCCAGTTTTGCCAACATTTATATGAGCCTTTGGGAACACACAGCCCTACTTAAATGCAGGCAACAACCAACGCACTATTATAGATTCCTGGATGACATTTTCGGGATTTGGCCTCATAGTGAAGAGGACTTCAAAGAGTTTATCAACACTTTGAACACACACCACAGGTCAATCACAATCAAGTACGTACTGAGTGCAGAGAAAATAGATTTCTTGGACGTAACAGTGTTCAAGGGACCAGATTTTGGAACTAGCCAAAAGCTGGATCTGAAGGTTTTCTTTAAGCCCACAGACACACATGCACTCTTACACAAGACATCCTTTCATCTGGCTCATTGTTACACAGGGATAGTAAAGTCACAACTCTTAAGATTTAAGAGAATCTGTACTCAGGTTAGTGACTTTAAAATAGCCTGTAAAACACTTTTTAGCGCATTGAGACACAGGGGATACTCACGAACATTTCTGAGAAAAGCGTATGATACCTTCCAACAGATAAGAGAGAGGGACGAAAGGCCAAAAATTGCCCTTGTAACAACCTTCTCCACACAGAGTAGATTAGCAAACACCAGATTGAAAAGACATTTCGAGAACAGAGCAGAGGGCCTACTGGAGGGCTTCACGGTTATATCTGCCTTCAGGAAGAATAAAAATCTTAAAGATTATTTGGTTAAAAGCAGACTGGTGGAATCAAACAGACCACCACGCATACCAACATACTTTCATCCCAAAAGGCTGGTGAAAAGTAAAACTACAAAAATAGTTTATGAAATAAAACAAAACATACACCAGAACACAACCAACTCTGTCTACCTGATCACATGCAGCAAATGCAATCTACAATATGTAGGAGAGACAGGTAACACGATCGCAGATAGAATAAACCAACACAAGTACAATATTAATAATGACAAACAAAACACATTAGTGATTGTACGACACTTTAGAACACACGGGATAGAAGCCCTTTCTGTGACCGGGCTAGAACATAACCCCCACTGGACAATGGGCCAAAGGAGATTCTGTGAGAGACAATGGATAGACAAATTAGACACAATGTTCCCAACAGGACTGAACATGAAGGGGAGGCTAATGGCCCTAGAACAGTAAGCAGATAGAAACTCAGCAGAATCATCAACACATCTCACACCTGGGGGATACAATAGGACAAGACTCCTTGATGGGGCATCAGACGTCTTTCTCACCCAAGGTGTGATAAGTCAAGACCACTGACTTAATCTCCAAGGAGATCTATTGAAATGTAAAGTAAATAGCTACGGCTGTTGTCGAATAGCTATTACTACTGTTGAATTGCTGTTGATGTACTGACATATTATCTTGTTTATTATTGTGACGTTTTATCTGCTTATTGTAAGTAAGTAAATTATCATGGCGTTTATCGTGTGCTTGCCCAGGCCTTACGGCCTGGGCATAAATAGATAGATTACATCCACCACGGCTTCGTAACTCGCGCAGCGCTCCGCCGGCCGCGCGGCCCTGGCCCGCTCTTCGCGGGCACTCGCGCCTGCGGCGCTCGGGCGCGAAGAGCAGGTCCAAGGGCCGCTGGCATTCGCGCCGCTTGCAATGTCGTGGACAATAACTGCAACATATTTTTTGGGGAGAATAGGGTTGTTAGTTATGAACAATGTATAAATCTGAAAGCCATTGGTATGCGGTCAGAAATAAAAACACTTCTGACTCACGAAATTTGACCATCGTGCCATGCACAGTCTCGCACATAAAACCCATAGGACATAAACTACAAAATGACCTGTATGATTTTATGAACTAGGGGAACCAACCCAGCCTAAAATTGCAACATTCTTTTTTTTTTTTTTAAAACAAGATGGCGAAAGCACGATTCTCTATATTGCATCTTAGGCATTGACTTGACCTAGGACAATATATTGAAGTCTTCACTCCCTAACCTAACCCTAACCCTAATCCTAACCTAACCCTGACCCTAACCCTAATCCTAACCCTAACCTAACCCTAACCCTGACCCTAACCCTAACGTTCAGTCAGTCAGGGTTAGGGTTAGGTTAGGGTCCAGTCAGGGTTAGGGTCCACGCAACTAACCCTAACCTAACCCTGACCCTAACCCTAATCCTAACCCTAACCTAACCCTAACCCTGACCCTAACCCTAACGTTCAGTCAGTCAGGGTTAGGGTTAGGTTAGGGTCCAGTCAGGGTTAGGGTCCACGCAACTCAACTCCAACTCAACTTTTTACTGTGTTGAGTCAACTTGCAAAAATCACAAGTGGTTAATGCCCTGCTGTGTGTGTGTGTGTGTGTGTGTGTGTGTGTGTGTGTGTGTGTGTGTGTGTGTGTGTGTGTGTGTGTGTGTGTGTTGTGTGCAGGCTCCTGGCTTCGGCTTTGGCATCGCCATCTCCGGGGGTCGAGACAACCCTCACTTCCAGAGCGGGGAAACCTCCATCGTCATCTCCGATGTCCTCAAAGGAGGCCCTGCAGAAGGCCTGCTACAGTAAGAGTGTGTGTGTGTTTGAGTGTGTGTGTGTGTGTGTGTGTGTGTGTTTGAGCGTGTGTGTGTGTGTGTGTGTGTGTGTGTGTTTGAGCGTGTGTGTGTGTGTGTTTGAGCGTGTGTGTGTGTGTTTGAGCGTGTGTGTGTGTGTGTTTGAGCGTGTGTGTGTGTGTGTGTGTGTGTGTGTGTGTTTGAGTGTGTGTGTATATTTAAAGTAAGGCTGTAAAACCTTCGATATAGCATTGTTGGATACCTCAATATCGATGTTACTCACGATATTAGTAAAAACAATTGCATTATATAGTTTTGAATGTTGTTCTGCCTGCCTAAGACCGATAATGAATAACATATTCATGCATGAACACTGCACAGTAAACACAGTAGGTTTTATTGAAATAATCACACCTGGTTACAGATGGACTGCTTTTGTGCATGTGCTACGTGCATTCATAGTGTGTCTGTTAATTCATTTGACACATACACCAATACCTCGTTTCAAGCCGTCTTTGTCGATATGTACACCTCCATGTTGATACCTCCATAGACTGTAGGTACTGTACATTTTCAATATATTGCCCAGACTTAGTGTGTGTGTGTGTGTGTGTGTCTATGTGTGTGTCTTTGTGTGTGTCTATGTGTGTGTCTGTGTGTGTGTCTGTGTGTGTGTCTGTGTGTGTGTCTGTGTGTGTGTGTCTATGTGTGTGTGTCTGTGTGTGTGTCTGTGTGTGTGTCTCCACAGGGAGAATGACAGGGTGGTCATGGTCAACACGGTGTCCATGGACAACGTGGAACATGCCTACGCCGTACAGCAGCTCCGTAAGAGTGGCAAGAACGCTAAGATCGTAAGTATCTACAGACCTCTACCATGTATCTATAAGTACCATGTATCTATAAGTACCATGTATCTATATACCTGTACCATGTGTCTATAAGCCTGTAACATCCTTCCATCTTCAACCGCTTATCCGGAATCGGGTTGTGACATGGTCTGGGTCCGGGTCTGGTCTACCAGGGGGTCTCCTAGTGGAGATATAATCCATCTGGTCCTTGGTCTACCAGGGGGTCTCCTCCTAGTGGAGATATAATCCATCTGGTCCTTGGTCTACCAGGGGGTCTCCTAGTGGAGATATAATCCATCTGGTCCTTGGTCTACCAGGGGGTCTCCTAGTGGAGATATAATCCATCTGGTCCTTGGTCTACAAAGGGTTCTCCTAGTGGAGATATAGTCCATCTGGTCCTTGGTCTACCAGGGGGTCTCCTCCTAGTGGAGATATAATCCATCTTGTCCTTGGTCTACCAGGGGGTCTCCTCCTAGTGGAGATATAATCCATCTGGTCCTTGGTCTACCAGGGGGTCTCCTCCCAGTGGAGATATAATCCATCTGGTCCTTGGTCTACCAGGGGGTCTCCTCCTCCTAGTGGAGATATAATCCATCTGGTCCTTGGTCTACCAGGGGGTCTCCTCCTCCTAGTGGAGATATAATCCATCTGGTCCTTGGTCTACCAAGGGTTCTCCTAGTGGAGATATAGTCCATCTGGTCCTTGGTCTACCAGGGGGTCTCCTAGTGGAGATATAATCCATCTGGTCCTTGGTCTACCAGGGGGTCTCCTCCTAGTGGAGATATAATCCATCTGGTCCTTGGTCTACCAGGGGGTCTCCTCCTCCTAGTGGAGATATAATCCATCTGGTCCTTGGTCTACCAGGGGGTCTCCTCCTCCTAGTGGAGATATAATCCATCTGGTCCTTGGTCTACCAAGGGTTCTCCTAGTGGAGATATAGTCCATCTGGTCCTTGGTCTACCAGGGGGTCTCCTCCTAGTGGAGATATAATCCATCTGGTCCTTGGTCTACCAGGGGGTCTCCTCCCAGTGGAGATATAATCCATCTGGTCCTTGGTCTACCAGGGGGTCTCCTCCTCCTAGTGGAGATATAATCCATCTGGTCCTTGGTCTACCAGGGGGTCTCCTCCTAGTGGAGATATAATCCATCTTGTCCTTGGTCTACCAGGGGGTCTCCTCCCAGTGGAGATATAATCCATCTGGTCCTTGGTCTACCAGAGGGTCTCCTAGAGGAGATATAATCCATCTGGTCCTTGGTCTACCAAGGACCAGAAGGACCATCTTGTCCTTGGTCTACCAGGGGGTCTCCTCCCAGTGGGACGTGCATCGAGGACCTTCCTAGGAAGGCGCTCGGGTCCGTACGAGATGCCCCAACAACCTAAGCTGACTCCTTTCCAAGTGGAGGAGCAGCGGTTCTACTCCAAGTCTCTCTCGGTGACTGAACTTCTCACCTTGTCTCTAAGGGACATCTGTGTAACCATATCCTAACAGAGAACCTGATATCACAAACTCCCCAGAGCAGAGCATAGGTTACAGATGTACATAAACAACATGAACTTTCAATGACATCATTACATTACCACAATCCATTGATCAACCACAGTACAATGCACATTTCATCCCATCACAAGTGAAGCTAAACGCCACAGGGAGGGGGCCGGGGAGGTGGAGGATGTTTCACACAACCTGCTTTGACCGCTGAGCATGTAGAATGAGCAGTGAGCAGAGGCTGCTTGAAAAGACCACCTAAGTTGCACTGGGAAATGAGGCGGTGTGTGAAGTAGCTTGTATGAACGTGGAGACACGGACTCAAGATCTGCTCGGGTCCACCCCTGAGGACCAGTCTACAGAGGCATGGTTGGCGGCAGCCTGGAAGCGGGAGTGGGAGTCGGCTGGGCCAACACGCATCCATGGCTACATCCAGGACCCAGGAGGAGGTATCAGAGGAGAAGAACTGCCACGCCGGCAATGGAGTCTGTTGAACCGCCTGAGAACTGGTGTCGGACGCTATAAAGCATCCATGCGGAAGTGGGGCCTGGCGGACGGAGCAGCGTGTGAGTGTGGGGAGCCGGAGCAGACCGCTGACCACATAATCACCACCTGTCCCCTGTATAAACCACCATCAGAGGCCGGCCTTTTCGATGTGGGACCTGAGACGAGGGCGTGGCTGAACACTACTGATCTGGACATCTGATGATGACACACGAAAGAAGAAGAAGAAGAGACACGGACTGACTGTGGTAACTATGCATACCATACTGTCTGACTTCTTATTATCATTCTCATCATTCTCATCATTCCAGACCATCAGGAGGAAAAGGAAGGTCCACGTTCCTCTCTCTCGCCTGGGGGAGAGAGAGACCATGTCGGAGGCCGAGGAGGAGGACAGCTACGACGAGGAGATCTACGAGACCCGCAGCGGCCGCAGCGCCACCTACAGCAGCCTGGGGGTACTGGGCGGGAGGCGCAGCGGCCCCGGACGCAGCGGCAGCCGGAGGGACCGAGACCGAGATCGAGACCGAGATCGAGACAGGGACCGAGACAGGGACCGAGACCGAGACAGGGACCGGGATCGAGATCGAGATCGAGATCGGGAGAGGAGCGGCTCGAGGGAACGCAGCCTCTCCCCGCGGTCGGACCGACGGTCGCACAACTTCCCCCCTCGTCCTGCCAAGGTCACCCTGGTCAAGTCCCGCAAGAATGAAGGTAAGCTCACATGAAAGTACAGCAGTAATAGAATGAAGATAAGCTCACATGAAAGTACAGCAGTAATAGAATGAAGATAAGCTCACATGAAAGTACAGCAAGTAAAGATAACAGTTGATAGATATATCTATCATCTGCTATCTATCTACTACTATCATAACAGTAGTAGTAGTAGATAGATAACAGTTGATAGATATATCTATCATCTGCTATCTATCTACTACTATCAGTAGTAACAGTAGTAGTAGTAGATAGATAACAGTTGATAGATATATCTATCATCTGCTATCTATCTACTACTATCAGTAGTAATAGACAACAGTTGAAGAGGCGCTGCGTGGCTCCGTGAGTATCCATTCTCACAGACCCACACAGCGCCTCTTCAACTGAAAACAGCTGCTCTTTGGAGAGGGTTTACTTGGGTTACTTACAGGACACTCTAGTCAGTAAAGTTAAACCAGTCAGCCAGTCAGCTTCTAACATCTAACATGCTACTGTTCCTCTCCAGTCAGCCAGTCAGTAAACCACTCAGTCAGTCAGTCAGTCAGTCAGTCAGTCAGTCAGTCAGTAAACCAGTCAGTCAGTCAGTCAGTCAGTCAGTCAGTC
The DNA here is from genome assembly GCF_963921795.1 of Nannobrachium achirus. NCBI lineage: Eukaryota > Metazoa > Chordata > Actinopteri > Myctophiformes > Myctophidae > Nannobrachium > Nannobrachium achirus. The sequence continues at coordinate 775,015 of NC_137820.1, read as the reverse complement.
AGTCAGTCAGTCAGTCAGTCAGTCAGTCAGTCAGTCAGTAAACCAGTCAGTCAGTCAGTCAGTCAGTCAGTCAGTCAGTCAGTCAGTAAACCAGTCAGTCAGTCAGTCAGTCAGTCAGTCAGTCAGTCAGTCAGTAAGTAAACCAGTCAGTCAGTCAGTCAGTCAGTCAGTCAGTCAGTCAGTCAGTCAGTCAGTCAGTCAGTCAGTAAACCAGTCCGCCAGTCAGCATCTAACATCTAACTGTTCCTCTCCAAGCAGAATATGGCCTCCGCCTGGCCAGCCATATCTTTGTGAAGGACATTTCTCCTGAGAGCCTGGCCGCACGGGACGGGAACATCCAGGAAGGAGACGTGGTGCTCAAGGTGAGAGACACTCTTATTCTGAAGGAGAGACACTCTGGTCTGGTGCTCTTATTCTGAAGGAGAGACACTCTGGTCTGGTGCTCTTATTCTGAAGGAGAGACACTCTGGTCTGGTACTCTTATTCTGAAGTTGAGACCGCTTGAGCGTGCCAGTGCCTCCGGTGGCGCATGCAGTCCTTAGTGTAGCTTTCAGTTGGGGTCTGGCCCTTCCTTAGTGTAGCTTTCAGTTGGGGTCTGCCCCCTTCCTCAGTGTAGCTTTCAGTTGGGGTCTGGCCCCTTCCTCAGTGTAGCTTTCAGTTAGGGTCTGGCCCCTTCCTCAGTGTAGCTTTCAGTTGGGGTCTGGCCCTTCCTTAGTGTAGCTTTCAGTTGGGGTCTGGCCCTTCCTTAGTGTAGCTTTCAGTTGGGGTCTGCCCCCTTCCTTAGTGTAGCTTTCAGTTAGGGTCTGGCCCTTCCTTAGTGTAGCTTTCAGTTAGGGTCTGCCCCCTTAGATTGGTATGTTCTGGACTTAATGCAGTCCTTAGTGTAGCTTTCAGTTGGGGTCTGGCCCCTTCCTTAGTGTAGCTTTCAGTTGGGGTCTGGCCCCTTCCTTAGTGTAGCTTTCAGTTGGGGTCTGCCCCCTTCCTCAGTGTAGCTTTCAGTTGGGGTCTGGCCCTTCCTTAGTGTAGCTTTCAGTTAGGGTCTGCCCCTTCCTTAGTGTAGCTTTCAGTTGGGGTCTGCCCCCTTCCTTAGTGTAGCTTTCAGTTGGGGTCTGGCCCTTCCTTAGTGTATCTTTCAGTTGGGGTCTGGCCCTTCCTTAGTGTAGCTTTCAGTTGGGGTCTGGCCCTTCCTTAGTGTAGCTTTCAGTTAGGGTCTGGCCCTTCCTCAGTGTAGCTTTCAGTTAGGGTCTGCCCCCTTCCTTAGTGTAGCTTTCAGTTAGGGTCTGGCCCCTTCCTTAGTGTAGCTTTCAGTTAGGGTCTGCCCCTTCCTCAGTGTAGCTTTCAGTTAGGGTCTGGCCCTTCCTCAGTGTAGCTTTCAGTTAGGGTCTGCCCCTTCCTCAGTGTAGCTTTCAGTTGGGGTCTGGCCCTTCCTCAGCGTAGCTTTCAGTTAGGGTCTGGCCCTTCCTCAGTGTAGCTTTCAGTTAGGGTCTGCCCCTTCCTCAGCGTAGCTTTCAGTTAGGGTCTGCCCCTTCCTTAGTGTAGCTTTCAGTTAGGGTCTGCCCCTTCCTTAGTGTAGCTTTCAGTTGGGGTCTGGTCCTTCCTTAGTGTAGCTTTCAGTTGGGGTCTGGTCCTTCCTTAGTGTAGCTTTCAGTTGGGGTCTGGTCCTTCCTCAGTGTAGCTTTCAGTTGGGGTCTGGTCCTTCCTTAGTGTAGCTTTCAGTTGGGGTCTGGTCCTTCCTTAGTGTAGCTTTCAGTTAGGGTCTGGCCCCTTAGATTGGTAAGTTCTGGACTTAATGCAGTCTTAGTGTAGCTTTCAGATGGGGTCTGGCCCCTTAGGTTGGTAACATAACCCTGGTTTTGTGACAATACGAGCGAGAAGTCTTCTTGTATGCAGACGATAAAGTGTTTGGCCAGCTGCTTGCTTTGACAAGGAGTTGTAGGCAGAGGGCGGGACCTCCGCCTCTCAGGTGGCGATCAGTTTCCATCCAATCGGAATTCACTCTTTGTCAAGTCCCACCCCATGTTGCTCTGTTACTAAGTGGGACACAAAAGCCAGGGAATACTATTTTTATAATGGAAGTGAATGGGGAAAAAAAGATTTTTCATAGCCTTGTTATTGCTATTTAAAGTACAAAAGAAAAACATCTACGTGATATTAATAAAAAAAGGAACAAAAAAGTACAGTAGTTACATTGCAAAACGGGGGTTTCCCCCCGCAAATACATGTTTTAATTAGTTTAATCCTCTGAAACAGGCCGAGGACAGAGAGAGAGAGAGAGCAGTGCATCTTGGGTGACTCGCAATGACCAGGAAGTTGTGGAACTATAATCTCGCCCTCAACATAAAATGTATTTTAATTGTAATTCTGCCCATTTAAAATATATGTACCCAATTGAATATCTTAGTTACATCGATATCGTTCATGTGAACTAGTTTGTTGAAGCTTATTCATTATACTTATCGAACTCGCTATGACCGCGCCACGCCGTACCGCATCGTGGCCGTACCGCGCATCACCGCGCAATGCAGTGTCTAGCAGGAGACGTCTATGCAAGACTAGTAATCCACATAGCGATTTATTTTATCATTTCAACAAATATTCACTGTTTATTCACTCCATTTTGTTCCAAAATGTTCCTATTCATCATGACAAAGCAAAACATTAAATAAAAATACAAATAAATATCAATTTAAAACTACACTCTCGCCATTAATATTAATGTTAGAATGTGGACTTTGTCCCACTGCATAACTCTGCCCCCGGTAGCAAAAGGGAACGATCTTTCTGGTTGGCCAGTCAGGGACCAATCAGAAGGCTGACAAAGGGTCAATGCTTCTGCTTTCACGCCAGAGGGCGCTCTCCCATGAGTTTACCTTCTGTCTCTCCGTCAGATTAAACATACAGAACATGAGTTTACCTTCTGTCTCTGTCAGATTAAACATAAAGAACATGAGTTTAACTTCTGTCTCCGTCAGATTAAACATAAAGAACATGAGTTTACCTTCTGTCTCCGTCAGATCAAACATAAAGAACATGAGTTTACCTTCAGATTAAACATGCAGAACATGAGTTTACCTTCTGTCTCTGTCAGATTAAACATAAAGAACATGAGTTTACCTTCTGTCTCTGTCAGATTAAACATAAAGAACATGAGTTTACCTTCTGTCTCCGTCAGATTAAACATAAAGAACATGAGTTTACCTTCTGTCTCCGTCAGATTAAACATAAAGAACATGAGTTTACCTTCTGTCTCCGTCAGATCAAACATAAAGAACATGAGTTTACCTTCAGATTAAACATACAGAACATGAGTTTACCTTCTGTCTCTCTGTCAGATTAAACATACAGAACATGAGTTTACCTTCTGTCTCTCAGTCAGATTAAACATAAAGAACATGAGTTTACCGTCAGATTAAACATACAGAACATAGTTTACCTCCTGTCTCTCCTTCAGATTAAACATAAAGAACATGAGTTTACCTCCTGTCTCTGTCAGATTAAACATAAAGAACATGAGTTTAACTTCTGTCTCTCTGTCAGATTAAACATAAAGAACATGAGTTTACCTTCTGTCTCCGTCAGATCAAACATAAAGAACATGAGTTTACCTTCAGATTAAACATGCAGAACATGAGTTTACCTTCTGTCTCTGTCAGATTAAACATAAAGAACATGAGTTTACCTTCTGTCTCCGTCAGATTAAACATAAAGAACATTAGTTTACCTTCTGTCTCCGTCAGATTAAACATACAGAACATGAGTTTACCTTCTGTCTCCGTCAGATTAAACATAAAGAACATGAGTTTACCTTCTGTCTCCGTCAGATCAAACATAAAGAACATGAGTTTACCTTCAGATTAAACATACAGAACATGAGTTTACCTTCTGTGTCTCTGTCAGATTAAACATAAAGAACATGAGTTTACCTTCTGTCTCTCAGTCAGATTAAACATAAAGAACATGAGTTTACCGTCAGATTAAACATACAGAACATAGTTTACCTCCTGTCTCTCCTTCAGATTAAACATAAAGAACATGAGTTTACCTCCTGTCTCTCCTTCAGATTAAACATAAAGAACATGAGTTTACCGTCAGATTAAACATACAGAACATAGTTTACCTCCTGTCTCTCTGTCAGATTAAACATAAAGAACATGAGTTTACCGTCAGATTAAACATACAGAACATAGTTTACCTCCTGTCTCTCTGTCAGATTAAACATAAAGAACATGAGTTTACCTTCTGTCTCTTCATCAGATTACAGAACATGAGTTTACCTCCTGTGTCTCAGTCAGATTAAACATACAGAACATTAGTTTACCTTCAGATTAAACATACAGAACATGAGTTTACCTCCTGTCTCAGTCAGATTAAACATAAAGAACATGAGTTTACCTCCTGTGTCTCAGTCAGATTAAACATAAAGAACATGAGTTTACCTCCTGTCTCCATCAGATTACAGAACATGAGTTTACCTTCTGTCTCTCTGTCAGATTAAACATAAAGAACATGAGTTTACCTCCTGTGTCTCAGTCAGATTAAACATAAAGAACATGAGTTTACCTCCTGTGTCTCAGTCAGATTAAACATAAAGAACATGAGTTTACCTTCTGTCTCTCCATCAGATTACAGAACATGAGTTTACCTTATGTCTCTCTGTCAGATTAAACATAAAGAACATGAGTTTACCTCCTGTGTCTCAGTCAGATTAAACATAAAGAACATGAGTTTACCTCCTGTGTCTCAGTCAGATTAAACATAAAGAACATGAGTTTACCTCCTGTCTCTCAGTCAGATTAAACATACAGAACATAGTTTACCTTCTGTCCCCTATCCCCTGTCAGATCAACGGTACGGTGACAGAGAACCTGTCCCTGATCGACGCCAAGAAGCTGATTGAGAGGTCGAAGGGCAAGTTAAAGATGGTGGTGCAGAGAGACGACAGAGCAACGCTGCTCAACATCCCTGACCTGGACGACAGCCTGCCTTCTGCCAACGCCTCGGACCGGGATGGTGAGACCCTAACCCTAACCCCTAACCCCTAACCCCTAACCCTAACCCCTAACCCCTAAGCCCTAACCCCTATCCCATTTAGACCCTAACCCCTAACCCCTAACCCCTATCCCATTTAGACCCTAACCCCTAACCCCTAACCCTAACCCCTAAGCCCTAACACCTGACCCCTAACCCCTAAACCCTAACCCTGACCTGGACAACAGCCTGCCTTCTGCCAACGCCTCGGACCGGGATGGTGAGACCCTAACCCTAACCCCTAACCCCTGACCCCTGACCCTAACCCAGGGTTCCCCAATTAGTTTTCCTCAAAGGCGGAATTATTTCTATAAGGTACCAAGCCGAGGGCCACAACATTGAATTATGTCTATAGGGTACCAAGCCGAGGGCCACAGCATTGAATTATGTATATAGGGTACCAAGCCGAGGGCCACAGCATTGAATTATGTCTATAAGGCACCAAGCCGAGGGCCACAGCATTGAATTATGTCTAGGGTACCAAGCCGAGGGCCACAACATTGAATTATGTCTATAGGGTACCAAGCCGAGGGCCACAACATTGAATCATGTCTAGGGTACCAAGCCGAGGGCCACAACATTGAATCATGTCTAGGGTACCAAGCCGAGGGCCACAACATTGAATCATGTCTATAGGGTACCAAGCCGAGGGCCACAACATTGAATCATGTCTATAGGGTACCAAGCCGAGGGCCACAACATTGAATTATGTCTAGGGTACCAAGCCGAGGGCCACAGCATTGAATTATGTCTAGGGTACCAAGCCGAGGGCCACAGCATTGCAGGGGGTCATGGTGGCGTTGAGGACAGAGAATAGTGGTACCAGGTGCTGGACTGAAAGTACATACATGAGAAGGAAGGTGAGGTCCGCACACTGGTGGTTTGCTCCCAAAATGGATTATTTATTGTACCATTATAAAAAAGACAACGTTTCGACGCCCTTCGGCGTCTTCATCAGGTCTAAAGTGAATCACACATGGAACCGGACAGAGGAAGTAATCAGTACACATGTGTATCAGCTGGGTAGACACACCCATCAGGTCTGGTAGTACTGCCCATTTAAACATAGAGGAATCTGGGCTAGTAACAATGACAATAATTATAAAAAGTCTACCAGTGTAGTCCAGTTAGCCAAACAACATAACATGTGTAAAAAAATATATATACAGGGTCCCTCAGTATGCGCCCAATGAATAGACCAAAACAAAAAATATAAATAGTACACACAGTGTAATCGAAAAAGTAGAACAATGATAAAAGACAGTAACATTAGAAAAACAGCACATATGTACACACGAATAAGAAATATAATAAATATATACAGAAGAAAGGAAAAAACATGTCACAAAAAAGGCTTGATGTCAAATTCCTCGTTAAGTCCACTGGGGGCCATAGTGTTAAGGGTATATATATAATAGGATTGCCTTTGGAGGAGGAGGCGATTGTGATCACCACCCCGGGGAGGTTTTTCGACTTTTTCTATCCCCCAGTAGCGAAAAGAGGTTATGCTATGTCCATATTTTTTAAAGTGAGCCGCAACTGGGTTTCGTTTGTCACCGCACCTGATGTTACTCCTATGTTCACTGATTTTGGTGCGGAGGGCCCTGTTGGTCTTGCCTATATAGGCAAGTCCACAAGGGCACTTGATAAGATAGACTACATGTGTCGTAGAACATGTTATAGTACCACGTATAGCAACCTCTTTTCCACTGTGTGGGTGTGTAAAGTATTGACATTTGTTGGTATAGCCGCACTGTGCACAATTGGAGCACTTGAAATTGCCTGGAGGAATGTCTGACAAAACGTTTTTAGAATTAATAGGTTGAGTGTATGTTTTTCTAATGTTACTGTCTTTTATCATTGCCCTACTTTTTCGATTACACTGTGTGTACTATTTATATTTTTTGTTTTGGTCTATTCATTGGGCGCATACTGAGGGACCCTGTATATATATATTTTTTACACATGTTATGTTGTTTGGCTAACTGGACTACACTGGTAGACTTTTTATAATTATTGTCATTGTTACTAGCCCAGATTCCTCTATGTTTAAATGGGCAGTACTACCAGACCTGATGGGTGTGTCTACCCAGCTGATACACATGTGTACTGATTACTTCCTCTGTCCGGTTCCATATAGCTGGCTAGCCTATTGTGTGATTCACTTTAGACCTGATGAAGACGCCGAAGGGCGTCGAAACGTTGTCTTTTTTATAATGGTACAATAAATAATCCATTTTGGGAGCAAACCACCAGTGTGCAGACCTCACCTTCGTTCTCGTGATGGTTCCCGCTACTCCAGTGACAGTTCAGATATCGTCGTTGTCGGGTGAAAATCTTGTATGACCAAAACAGTTCGTTTTTCATTTATCATTTTAACTAGTGAAAACAGTGAAAACAGCCGATCTACAAGCACACAGCCGATCTACAAGCACACAACGCCTCGGCTGTTTTCACTACTTTTGTGCGGCGGCCTTGTATGATTTGCGAAAGAACGTACAAATTTGGAGATACAAGGTTTCCAGCCGACAACGACAATATACAGTACTAGTGTTGTTGCTGCTCTTGTACCACCATTATTACTGGGGTTGGTGGGGGCCAGACAGTAGCCCCCCTTCTTATACCACCATTATTACTGGGGTTGGTGGGGGCCAGACAGTAGCCCCCGCGGGCCGCAAATGGCCCGCGGGCCGCCTATTGGGGAACCCTGCCCTAACCCCTAACCGCACCCCATTTACACCTGAACAGGCCTGGGATTTCATCATTTTAGGGGCGTGGCCACTTTGACCTTTGGTGTTGTCCATCATTTTAGGGGCGTGGCCACTTGGCCTTTGGTGTTGTCCATCATTTTAGGGCACAAAGGCCAAATACCAGGGCAGGAAGGCCATCACATAAAACAAGGTCCATTGAAAGAAGTTGTTGAATTTAAGGGTTAGGGATGATAAGCTAATCTGCCGTGAAATAGATAAATGATGGAATTTACAATCTGTTGAATCCATGCTCAGCCCTGCACCAATCAAAGTCACTGGATTGGTTTACAGTTGGGGACTTGGGTTAAGATGTCATAAACTTAACACAAAACAATGGTGTCTACATGACAAGAAAGAGACACTGGTGTATACTGTCTACATATTGACCAGAAAGAGACACTGGTGTCTACTGTCTACATATTGACCAGAAAGAGACACTGGTGTCTACTGTCTACATATTGACCAGAAAGAGACACTGGTGTCTACTGTCTACATATTGACCAGAAAGAGACACTGGTGTCTACTGTGTACATATTGACCAGAAAGAGACACTGGTGTCTACTGTCTACATATTGACCAGAAAGAGACACTGGTGTCTACTGTCTACATATTGACCAGAAAGAGACACTGGTGTCTACTGTCTACATATTGACCAGAAAGAGACACTGGTGTCTACTGTCTACATATTGACCAGAAAGGGACACTGGTGTCTACTGTGTACATATTGACCAGAAAGAGACACTGGTGTCTACTGTCTACATATTGACCAGAAAGAGACACTGGTGTCTACTGTCTACATATTGACCAGAAAGAGACACTGGTGTCTACTGTCTACATGTTGACCAGAAAGAGACACTGGTGTCTACTGTCTACATATTGACCAGAAAGAGACAGAGCAGAAAGTGGTACAGTCAGATGGGGCATTAACTGCTGAGAGGCACATTATATGTGTGGAGAGATAAAATACCAGGTAACCACATGTGGCTTTTTGCCTCAATCCATCCATCCATCCATCATCCATCCATCCATCCATCCATCCATCCATCCTTCCATCCATCCATCCATCCATCCTTCCATCCATCCATCCATCCATCCATCCATCCATCCATCCATCCATCCATCCTTCCATCCATCCATCCATCCATCCATCCATCCATCCTTCCATCCATCCATCCATCCATCCATCCATCCATCCATCCTTCCATCCATCCATCCATCCATCCATCCTTCCATCCATCCATCCATCCATCCATCCATCCATCCATCCTTCCATCCATCCATCCATCCATCCATCCATCCATCCATCCATCTCTCTGGTCTCAGACATCTCAGAGGTCCATTCTCTATAAGGTTATAGTAGTCCCCCCAGGAATCCGCGGAGAAAAAATCTTTATTCCGCGGAGAACAATCCTGATTCTGCGGAATTCTGCGGAGAACATTTCTTGATTCCGTGGACATTAAAAAACAACCTAAAATGACCAGTTATCAAGCAAAAAATGATATAGTTCTAATAATCAAGTAAAACCCTTCATGAAATAGCTACAATTAATTGTAATTAGTGGTTAGAATAATCGAATAATCATTTTTGAGAATACAAATCCCAATATTAAATCTATTATTTTTTAATTGCTATTATTTTTAATAATTACTTTCTGTTGCAAAGACTATATTGTCATCCAAACCATGCCCATAGTAACCACATTTTAGAGGATAGCCTACCTACTACCTAGTATGGGTGTAATATCTATGTATTCTCTTCTGCGTTAGCATTGTTATTGCCAGGACCATAGGCATAGAGAGGAACTATAGTTCAGGACAAAGTTTCTGTCAGGAACGAATGTGGGACCGGACCACCATACAGCATCAGTGCTAGCAGGAGGGAAGCTAAGCTATTCCCCCTGGCTCTGTATGAGGTGGCCACTGATCAAACCATGTACACATCGTTTTATAATAGTAGTAATAACTAGGGTTGCCCGATCCCGATCACGTGATCGGATCGGCCGCCGATATGGCCGTTTTTATAAGATCGGAGATCGGGGGAAAAAAAATCGGGAATTTTTTTTTTTTTTTTTTTTTTTTTTTCAAAAAAATATTTTCTGGGAGTACTGAAAGTTACAGGTAAGGTGAATGCGATATGAAATGTAAGCTTACCATAATCACAGTAATCCTTAATCATTTTCAACCATATTCAAGGGCTTTTGGAGAAATGAGACAGACAGAGCACTGCAGAGGGAAGGTGATTGTGTCAGACTCTGTGTACAGCTGGCAGCTGATGCCAATAAGTAGTAATTGGCCCCTTGCTAATGGATCAAAGGAAGGCAATTATGTCTCTCTGCACTGTCAACTAGCTCAGTGGTTCTCAACCTGTGGGTCGGGACCCCCAGGGGGGTCCTCAAATTATTTTGGGGGGGTCCCCAGATGATTAACTTAATGTGCAACATTGTTTTCTCTCTCAACAGTAAACAAATCAACATAAAGTTTAAGTGTATAGAGGGTATCTGCACATTTCGAAAGTGAAAAATTAAGGACTTTTTAATACCTCTAAAATGACAAATTAAACATTGGCCAAATTGTCAAATATTAAAGCCAGAAATTGTGAAAATAGCCGATCTACATGCTCACAACGTAGATCTGCTATTTTCAAAATAGAACCGCGTTATACAAAATATACTTCCTCAACTCTTCAGGGTCGGGGGTCCCCAGTTAAAATATGATTATTTTGGGGGTCACGGCCTGAAAAGGTTGAGAACCACTGAACTAGCTGCTACTGCATACTTTTAAAGTAGACTGGTTAATTGGTTCTTAACTTATTTTGTTTCAACTTTAAAAATGGCCAATGTTTTACCAGTTTTTATATAGTTTGTTGATTATTTTTGATGCTGTAATGGTCTATTTTATTTTATTTTTTGAGGTATTAAACAGGTTTTAAAAGTCCTTAAATCGTGACTTCACTGCCAAATTTCAAAGGCCACACCAAAGGTCCGCTGCACAATGATTGAGAAACACTGCACTAGTAGGCCTATATCACTATACACTACTCATAAGCTTTGTTTTTAATTTGTTGATTCATTGCTGCACTAAGTGATAGAATGAATAGATTTTTTTTTTCTTAATGCCTTGCCAAAAGATCGGATCGGGAAAGATCGGGATCGAATCGGAAGCAATAATATTTGATCGGTATCGGATCGGGAGCAAAAAAACCCTGATCGGGGCATCCCTAGTAATAACTACTCCCGCCGCTCTGCTGCCACTCGCGACTGTTATTCCGCGGCAGTCAGAAAAGTCCGCAAATGGCCGAGAAATCCGCGGGTGGTCGCGAGTTCCGCGATAAATTCCGTGATCGCGGAATCGCGGATTCCTGGGGGGACTAATATAGTTATAGTTAATCTATCATCCTCTCTCTGGTCTCAGACATATCAGAGGTACATTCTCTATAAGGTTATATATATAGTTATACTCTCTCTCTAACTCAGCCATCTCAGAGGTCCATTCTCTATAAGGTTATATATATAGTTATACTCTCTCTCTAACTCAGACATGTCAGAGGTACATTCTCTATAAGGTTATATATATATAGTTATACTCTCTCTCTAACGCAGACATATCAGAGGTACATTCTCTATAAGGTTATATATATAGTTATACTCTCTCTCTAACTCAGCCATCTCAGAGGTCCATTCTCTATAAGGTTATATATATAGTTATACTCTCTCTCTAACTCAGACATGTCAGAGGTACATTCTCTATAAGGTTATATATATAGTTATACTGTACTCTCTCTCTAACTCAGACATGTCAGAGGTCCATTCTCTGGGCTCGGACCATGTGGACCATGTGGACCATGTGGACCACTCCTCCTCCAACCGCCACCGCCGCAGCTCCAGATCCCCCGAGGACCACCACAGACCCTCCCCCCCGCACGTCAGCAACGGCAGGTAAAGATGTGTGTGTGTGTGTGTGTGTGTGTGTGTGTGTGTGTGTGTGTGTGTGTGTGTGTGTGTGTGTGTGTGTGTGTGTGTGTGTGTGTGTGTGTGTGACTAATACACAACGCACCCTGGGGTGCAACTAGTGTGACTCACTCAATCACTCACTGACGCGTGATTATGGATCCCACTGGGAAAGATGGATAACCACGCCCCGGACTAATTTTTGAAGCTTGTGATTGGCTGAACCGGACGTAGGGAGCCCTCCGTTGTAGTCACTTGGACCGCGCGAGGTGCACCAAAACCCAATTATCATTGCGTTTATCGTGCGCTTGCCCAGGCCTTACGGCCTGGGCATAAATAGAACGATTGCATTCACCACGGCTTCGTAACTCGCACGGCGCTCCGCCGGCCGCGAGGCCCTGGCCCGCTCTTCGCGGGCACTTGCGCCTGCGGCGCTCGGGCGCGAAGAGCAGGACCAAGGTCCGCTGGCCTTTGCGCCGCTTGCAATGTCGTGGACAATAACTGTGAAAACAAGCGCTCTATGCCGTTTCCATCCATCTTTCCCAGTGGGATCCATAATCAGGCCTCACTGACGGACATGAGCTGCAGGTTTTTGACCTGACGTCGCAATTCTTATTATGTATTAAACATAATAAACCCTCTGTCTCCTTCCTAGACTTCATAATAAACTAAAATGGATTTTGCCGTAAGTCTGAGATTTACGACGAATAGATTCGTAGAAGTATAGATGACTAGATGTCTAGTTTATACTTAGATTTATGATAGCATTAGCTGGCTAGTTGTACATAGATTGCTAGTTGCTACATAGATTTATGATAGCATTAGCTGGCTAGCTGTCTAGTAGTTTATACAGTTCATAGATTTATGATGGCATTAGCTTGCTACCTGTCTAGTAGTTTTTACAGTTCATAGATTTATGATAGCATTAGCTTGCTAGCTGTCTAGTAGTTTATACAGTTCATAGATTTATGATGGCATTAGCTTGCTAGCTGTCTAGTAGTTTATACAGTTCATAGATTTATGATAGCATTAGCTTGCTAGCTGTTTAGTAGTTTATACAGTTCATAGATTTATGATGGCATTAGCTGGCTAGTTGTACATAGATTGCTAGTTGCTACATAGATTTATGATAGCATTAGCTTGCTAGCTGGCTAGTAGTTTATACAGTTCATAGATTTATGATGGCATTAGCTTCCTATTGTACATAGATTGCTAGTTGCTACATATATTTATGGATGTTTTGATGTATGATGGAATTATAGCTGGCTAGTTGTCTAGATTTATGTACAGTATGTGTATTTGGGGTGTAAGTTAACAGAAGGGATGGACAATGTTATTTTTTGTTGATAATGAGCACCATATCGATCATGCCTTTATCCAGCCCACTATTGAGAGTTTTCTAATATTTTGTAGAAAGATTTGAGACGACTAATTCGGAACAGAACTGGCATATTTTATTATTGGCCAGTTGTTGTGACTGTGCGTTTGTGGCTGACCACCATCTATGAAGATGACAATTGACAAAAGTAACAAATATTATCTTTACCTATCAGTGTGCAATAAGTGTTAAATGGCTTTATATTATGAATAGTACCGTAATAATGTCTTGATGGCCTCTTGTCTTGATTGTTTAAACATGACATCATGGGACGCTATGCTCGATAACAGGCTTGATAAGCCCACAGCTATGTAGTATGTAGCGGACCTGTGTCCAGCTCCAACCCTAGTTACCAGATTGAATCTGTGTGTAAGAAAACAAAGCAAGGAATCTACTTCCTTCGCCGTTTATGATCATTTGGTGCTAGTAGACAGATTCTTCTTATGTTTTTCACTTCTGTCATTATGAGTGTTCTTCAGTACTGTAGAACCAAGAACCACCTGGTATGGATGTTATTATGAGTGTTCTTCAGTAGAACCACCTGGTATGGATGTTATTATGAGTGTTCTTCAGTAGAACCACCTGGTATGGATGTTATTATGAGTGTTCTTCAGTACTGTAGAACCACCTGGTATGGATGTTATTATGAGTGTTCTTCAGTAGAACCACCTGGTATGGATGTTATTATGAGTGTTCTTCAGTAGAACCACCTGGTATGGATGTTATTATGAGTGTTCTTCAGTAGAACCACCTGGTATGGATGTTATTATGAGTGTTCTTCAGTAGAACCACCTGGTATGGATGTTATTATGAGTGTTCTCCAGTACTGTAGAACCACCTGGTATGGATGTTATTATGAGTGTTCTTCAGTACTGTAGAACCACCTGGTATGGATGTTATTATGAGTGTTCTTCAGTAGAACCACCTGGTATGGATGTTATTATGAGTGTTCTTCAGTACTGTAGAACCACCTGGTATGGATGCTTGTCTGCAGCCCTAAAGTCACAACTGCTGCAACAATTGAACATTTGTTCAAAGATAGTTGGACAACCACTTCAGAGGCTATACGACTACGTATGATAACAGCATTCTAAGGTTGGCAAGAAACATTACCTCTAATAGTAGCCATGTGTTGCATAGAGAATATAGGCTGCTGCCTTCAGGAAGGAGATACGGTGTTCCAGAATACAATAATGTCAGACTAAAAAGGTCCTTTGTCCATCAGTCGACTTAAGGCTTAATCAGAAGTTTGGCCAGAGGTAGGCTTAGCGGTGGACATTGCTCGTCTGTATTATCCTACCAACATCTGCGTACAGTGTACAGTATAGATGTGTACAGTGTACAGTATAGATGTGTACAGTGTACAGTATAGATGTGTACAGTACAATGTACAGTAGGCTATAGATGTGCTGCTGTGTTCATTGTTCACACCTTTATGTCTTACCTCAGGTACTTAACGCTGCATGTGTCTCATCTCAGGTACTAATGGTAGATCTATAGATCATGTGTCTCATCTCAGGTACTGATGTGTACATACTTATAGATCCTATGTTTGTTTCTTATTGATAGGTCTCTCTGCATCAACGATGGAGCTTGTTGCACAAACACTCATTTCACCCACTGTTTTACACTGATATGACCTTACAGAGGATCCACTGTTTTATACTGTACGACCTGTCATATGAGCATACAGAGGATTCTGGTTCTGAAGAGTACCTTTACATGTTCGGAGATACAGAATGTACAAAAAGAATTAATAAAAGGAAAGGAAAGAAAGAAAGACCCTGAGGATTTGACCTTGCAGACTGGTGTCCTAATATATATATATATATATATATATATATATATATATATATATATACACTGGTGGTCCCATGAGCATCAGGGAGTTAATTAAATAATATAAAGGGTCAATCAGTGAGTTAAATAAAGAGTTAATAAACCTGGTGTGTTTGTCCCCAGCCACAGAGTTCGTGATGACGACAGGGTGAAGATGATAATAATAATAATAATAATAATGATGATGTTTCAGAGTTCGTGATGACGACAGGGTGAAGACCACGGCCTCCAAGATGGTGGAGGAGATTCCTCTTCCTAAACCTCTGGACTCTTCATCACGAGAGGAGAAACCTCTTCCTCCTCTCCCAGGTGCGTGCGTGGGTGGGTGGGTGGGTGCGGCATATTTATAAGGTTTTGGACATGGACAATAAGGACATTTTAAAGTATTTATAATGTTTTGGACATGGACAATAAGACATTTTAAAGTATTTATAAGGTTTTGGACATGGACAATAAGGACATTTTAAAGTATTTATAAGGTTTTGGACATGGACAATAAGGACATTTTAAAGTATTTATAAGGTTTTGGACATGGACAATAAAGACATTTTAAAGTATTTATAAGGTTTTGGACATGGACAATAAAGACATTTTAAAGTATTCATAAGGTTTTGGACATGGACTATAAGACATTTTAAAGTATTTATAATGTTTTGGACATGGACAATAAGTCATTTTAAAGTATTTACATGGTTTTGGACATGGACAATAAGACATTTTAAAGTATTTATAAGGTTTTGGACATGGACAATAAGACATTTTAAAGTATTTATAAGGTTTTGGACATTGACAATAAGACATTTTAAAGTATTTATAAGGTTTTGGACATGGACAATAAGACATTTTAAAGTATTTATAAGGTTTTGGAATAAGACATTTTAAAGTATTTACATGGTTTTGGACATGGACAATAAGACATTTTAAAGTATTTATAAGGTTTTGGACATGGACAATAAGACATTTTAAAGTATTTATAAGGTTTTGGACATTGACAATAAGACATTTTAAAGTATTTATAAGGTTTTGGACATGGACAATAAGACATTTTAAAGTATTTATAAGGTTTTGGACATGGACAATAAGACATTTTAAAGTATTTATAAGGTTTTGGACATGGACAATAAAGACATTTTAAAGTATTCATAAGGTTTTGGACATGGACAATAAGACATTTTAAAGTATTTATATGGTTTTGGACATGGACAATAAGACATTTTAAAGTATTTATAAGGTTTTGGACATGGACAATAAGAAATTTTAAAGTATTTACATGGTTTTGGACATGGACAATAAGACATTTTAAAGTATTTATGAGGTTTTGGACATGGACAATAAGACATTTTAAAGTATTTATAAGGTTTTGGACATTGACAATAAGACATTTTAAAGTATTTATAAGGTTTTGGACATTGACAATAAGACATTTTAAAGTATTTACATGGTTTTGGACATTGACAATAAGACATTTTAAAGTATTTACATGGTTTTGGACATGGACAATAAGACATTTTAACGTATTAAGTCCCTGTGTTGTTTCAGAACCCAAGCCAGTTTACGCCCAGCCTGGCCAGCCTGACGTTGACCTGCCAGTCAGCCCCTCTGATGCCCCGGTGCCCAGCGCTGCCCATGACGACAGCATCCTACGGTATGTGTCATCATTATGATGTCATCATGTCATCATAATCCATCCTTAGGGTGCCTCACAATACTTCATCATTATCACTTCACTATGCTTAGTAAAACACAATACTTCATCATTATCACTTCACTATGCTTAGTAAAACACAATACTTCATCATTATCACTTCACTATGCTTAGTAAAACACAATACTTCATCATTATCACTTCACTATGCTTAGTAAAACACAATACTTCATCATTATCACTTCACTATGCTTAGTAAAACACAATACTTCATCATTATCACTTCACTATGCTTAGTAAAACACACCTGATTTGCACTGTACTTGATGAGTTCTGACCAACTCTTTCATCCATTTCTTTTTGTGAACCTTCCCCCCAGAATAGTGATTCTGGGGTTAGGGTTAGGGTTAGGGTTAGAACCTTCCCCCCAGTAGTAATAGTGATGCTGGGGTTAGGGTTAGGGTTAGGGTTAGAACCTTCCCCCCAGTAGTAATAGTGATGCTGGGGTTCAAGTGGTTAAACATCAAGTATAAAGTTATTTTCAGTCAGTTCTGATGTAAAGCGTGACTTAACCTACTGTATGTCAGGTGACATAACCTACTGTATGTCAGGTGACATAACCTACTGTATGTCAGGTGGAAAGATGTGCATGTTTACGATGTAAGATTGTAAAATAAAGTAACAGTGTAATTCAGGGGCAGCCTGACACTCAGCCTGAATTGTATTTCTTTCACTCCATTATTCAGTCTGAAATCGCTTCCCTCTGCAGCAGTTTCTGGGATGGGCGTTGCCAAAGAGGCAGTCTTCTGCGATTGGTTCACCGTCTGACCAACACAACAGTAGCAAAGCAGATGACGTAGTGTTGTTACGTGGCTGGCTAGTGGCTAGCCTGTTGCTTGCTAGTGCTACTTGCTAACCAAAGAAACAGACAGAATAGGAGCACTACTAACTAGTAATCAAAACACAACATAACATGTCTGCTACTGGTGTTTCATAGCGAGATCGATACGATCGCAAGATCATTCTGCTGCCGCACTGCATGATGGGACGTTGGAAAGTTTTAGATATTTATTATATATATATTATATTATATTATATTATATTGTATTATATTATATTATATTATATTATACTAGAAAAATATTGTTCCTTCGAAACAATTGTGGGCTCGCTTCAAGCCAGAAAACAATGGCTATAAAAGCACAAAATGTCAAGATCGCAGGCAGTGCTCTCTTTGACGTTACTGACGTCAAAGATTGGTCCATTTTGTTCCAAAAATGTGTTGTGCAAAAGTTGACCCGCTGGTGGCGCTATAACAGGCCAATGTGAGAAGGTTGGTATCTGTTCCTTGAACTATTGGGAATGTGCTTGCAAGATTTCACGCACATCCCAGGCTGTGTTCATGATTTGAGGTGTTTTTGGCTTTGGCCACTTTATCGCTGCTTGCAGCTATATTTATTATTATTATTTTATAAATTTTTTGTGTGCACTTCATAGACATGTTAGATAAAGGTCCTTAGATTGCGTGTAGAATGTTTCATGCAAATTGCAAAAAAAATCCTAGAATAAAAACGGGTTTAAGCGTTTTACAAACTGCTCAAAATTATATAGCGCCCCCCTTTGGCCATTTGGGGTAAGATTGGTTTCAGTGATATGTGAACTAACCCTCTACACTATTTTGTCATGAAAATGTGACTTTGCATGTATGTTTTAGAGGCAGAAGAATAATTTGCATAAAAATGCAATATTGTTTGAATTATTTAAAAAAGCATGTTTCAATGTTAAAGAAATCCGATCTGACAGATCTTTAGATATCGGTCCAAAGTTCACGTAAAAAAAGTTTTGTGCACGTGACGCGAAAATTCCAGAATAAAAGCGGGTTTACGCGTTTTACAAACTGCTCAAAGTGGCGGAAAATCGAAGGGCGGAGCTTACTTAACAACGACACAGATGTCTTCCGCTTGAGTCAAAGCACGCGTGTAACAAGTTGCATGTCTTCAAACGAAACGAGTCATGACTTATGCCCGTTTGAAGTTTGAATTTTCAGACGCTTCGTATAGCGCCCCCCTTTGGCCGATTGGAATAAAATTGGTTTCAGTGATACTTTGACTAACCCTCCACATCTTTGCCAAATGCCATGAACGTGTAACTTTGCATGTATGATTTAGAGGCCGAAGAATAATTTGCATAAAACCGCAATATATATTGAATTATTAAAAAATTATATTTCACTTTAAAAGAAATCCAACCAGACAGTTTGACCGTATTGGTCCAAAGTTCATGTGAAAAAAGTTTTGTGCACTTGACGCGAAAATCCCAGGAGGAGATAGATTTGTACTGTTTTTCATATAATTCCGAATTGTGGGAGACCTAAAGGTCAGAGGTCAAAAGTTAGAGGGTAAAAGTTGTTCGGCATGAGGAGACGCATAAGTGTATACAGGTTTCATGGCTGTACGTATAACAGAGCATGAGCTATACCTGTTCAAAGATCGCACTTTCGAAGGCTTCCTACAGCGCCACCATTTGGCCGATTGCTATATAAAATAATAGCACACTTCGCCACTGTAAACTGAACACATTGATGTTTTTATTTTCATTTTCTCACTAAGTATGTAGGAGTAGAAAGGAACCGAAGTTTTGAGGAGAACTTGATATAGTATATAAATAAATAAATAAATAATGACAATATCTAAAGTGTGCTCGCCTTTTAGGCGAGCCCACAATTATATTATATTATATTATATTATATTATTATAGCACTCACTTTGCACACACACTGGCTGCCAAACCACAACCCCCACCCCTTATTTATCAACTGCCCCCCTTCTAGCGCCACCATTCTTATAATTCTTTTTTTTTTTTGCTGCGATTTTTTTTAAACACATTTTTGGACACTGCTCCTACAGATTTTGGCCTAAAATCACACAAAGCGGTACACAGTATCTCTAAAGTCATGTCATCAACATGGATCTGTCCCATTTCCCATATTCCCTCCTGATTGGCTACCATTGCCTTCTAGTTTGTGTATGCGACATGACGGTGGCTTATCTCCCGATTAGGGAGTCTTACTGGTTTTATACTTTGTCATGACATTGTTGTGCAATAAATAAATAAATAGTACCCTGTAGTACCCTGTAGATCTGATGGTTTTGAAAGAAATTACAATCCATTTTAGATGGGTTTTTTTAAGGTTCCACCTGTAATGACAAACGTGTCTGTAAACAATAATGATAAATATGAATTGTGTTCCCGTCAGGCCCAGCATGAAGCTGGTGAAGTTTAAGAAGGGAGAAAGTGTTGGTCTGCGTCTGGCAGGAGGCAACGATGTGGGGATCTTTGTAGCAGGAGTCCTGGAGGATAGCCCTGCTGCTAAGGAGGGTCTGGAGGAAGGAGACCAGATACTCAGGGTTAGTATAATACATTATTATTAATAATATACAGTAATATACAGTATTATACAGTAATATACAGTAATATACAGCCCTGCTGCTAAGGAGGGTCTGGAGGAGGGAGACCAGATACTCAGGGTTAGTATAATACAGTAATATACAGTAATATACAGTAATATACAGTAATATACAGTCCTGCTGCTAAGGAGGGTCTGGAGGAAGGAGACCAGATACTCAGGGTTAGTATAATACAGTAATATACAGTAATATACAGTAATATACAGTAGTATACAGTAATATACAGTAATATACAGTCCTGCTGCTAAGGAGGCTCTGGAGGAGGGAGACCAGATACTCAGGGTAATATTATTATTAATATTAATATTAATAATAGGGTTAGGGTCTGACTCGTCTGAAAGGCAAAACCAGTATGTTATACCAACACTTTACAGGCCAATGCCTTTATGCCCTCCACACTGCTATCTAACATCAGAGTCTAGAGCTCTAAACCCTCCACACTCTGCTATCTAACATCAGAGTCTAGAGCTCTAAACCCTCCACACTCTCCTATCTAACATCAGAGTCTAGAGCTCTAAACCCTCCACACTCTCCTATCTAACATCAGGGTCTAGAGCTCTAAACCCTCCACACTCTGCTATCTAACATCAGGGTCTAGAGCTCTAAACCCTCCACACTCTCCTATCTAACATCAGGGTCTAGAGCTCTAAACCCTCCACACTCTGCTATCTAACATCAGAGTCTAGAGCTCTAAACCCTCCACACTCTGCTATCTAACATCAGGGTCTAGAGCTCTAAACCCTCCACACTCTCCTATCTAACATCAGGGTCTAGAGCTCTAAACCCTCCACACTCTCCTATCTAACATCAGGGTCTAGAGCTCTAAACCCTCCACACTCTGCTATCTAACATCAGGGTCTAGAGCTCTAAACCCTCCACACTCTCCTATCTAACATCAGGGTCTAGAGCTCTAAACCCTCCACACTCTGCTATCTAACATCAGAGTCTAGAGCTCTAAACCCTCCACACTCTGCTATCTAACATCAGGGTCTAGAGCTCTAAACCCTCCACACTCTCCTATCTAACATCAGGGTCTAGAGCTCTAAACCCTCCACACTCTGCTATCTAACATCAGGGTCTAGAGCTCTAAACCCTCCACACTCTGCTATCTAACATCAGGGTCTAGAGCTCTAAACCCTCCACACTCTCCTATCTAACATCAGAGTCTAGAACTCTAAACCCTCCACACTCTCCTATCTAACATCAGGGTCTAAAGCTATAAACCCTCCACACTCTGCTATCTAACATCAGGGTCTAGAGCTCTACAGTGTTGTTATCTTAAGCTGTTGCACCACAGTGCATCTACGCAGGGGGTGCTTCTCGCTTTGTCCTGGGTTGGCTCCCATAGAGTCAGTTTGTCCTGGGTTGGCTCCCATAGAGTCAGTTTGTCCTGGGTTGGCTCCCATAGAGTCAGTTTGTCCTGGGTTGGCTCCCATAGAGTCAGTTTGTCCTGGGTTGGCTCCCATAGAGTCAGTTTGTCCTGGGTTGGCTCCTATAGAGTCAGTTTGTCCTGGGTTGGCTCCTATAGAGTCAGTTTGTCCTGGGTTGGCTCCCATAGAGTCAGTTTGTCCTGGGTTGGCTCCCATAGAGTCAGTTTGTCCTGGGTAAATAATGTAGATTTTCTTCTTCGTTGCAGGTAAATAATGTAGATTTTGCCAACATCATTCGGGAAGAGGCGGTGCTGTTCCTGCTGGACCTTCCTAAAGGTGAAGAGGTCAGCATTCTGGCTCAGAAGAAGAAAGATGGTGAGTGGAGCTGGATTTGATTTGATTTGATTCGATTATAACCGGTTATCATCTTAAATAGAAGATGTATTTACAACTTAAAGCTTTACTTTACTTTACTTCATTGACCATTGGTTTATGTGTCTGACCCATCCAGTACACTGTATTGTGATTGGTTGTGTCCTCAGTACACTGTAATGTGATTGGTTGTGTCCTCAGTGTACTGTATTGTGATTGGTTTATGTCCTCAGTATACTGTAATGTGATTGGTTGTGTCCTCAGTGTACTGTAATGTGATTGGTTGTGTCCTCAGTGTACCGTAGGATCGTAGAGTCAGACGTGGGCGACTCCTTCTACATCCGGACGCACTTCGAGTACGAGAAGGAGTCTCCGTACGGCCTGAGCTTCAACAAGGGCGAGGTGTTCCGCGTGGTCGACACGCTCTACAACGGCAAGCTGGGATCCTGGCTGGCCATACGCATCGGAAAGAACCACCAGGAAGTGGAGAGAGGGATCATACCCAATAAGAACAGGTGTAGTACCTCTTTAATACCACTAGAGGGATTACACCCAATAAGAACAGGTGTAGTACCCCTTTAATACCACTAGAGGATTATACCCAATAAGAACAGGTGTAGTACCCCTTTAATACCACTAGAGGATTATACCCAATAAGAACAGGTGTAGTACCCCTTTAATACCACTAGAGGGATTATACCCAATAAGAACGGGTGTAGTACCCCTTTAATACCACTAGAGGATTATACCCAATAAGAACAGGTGTAGTGCCCCTTTAATACCACTAGGGGGATTATACCCAATAAGAACAGGTGTAGTGCCCCTTTAATACCACTAGAAGCATCAGGTGTTTTTCCCCTTTATCACCACTAGGGCCATCAACCCCAACAAGAACAGGTGTTGTTTTCCTAACGACCACTAGAGGCCTCCATCAGCTCTGGGGTTTATGCATCGCGGGACTGAGGCGTGTCACAGAAACGGAAGTTGGTAGGCCAATCAGAGGCAGGTGGGGGCGGGTCTTATCGTGGATGGAAACATGCCAATAAAGCTCTGATGAATTGAATTGATAAGTCCCGGAAAAGACACGCTGTGATTGGCCAGTAGTCACTTTGACCCGCCTCCGACTGCTACACGTCGATCCAATCAACTGCAGCGGTGGATAAGGTGTCTAGCTTTTTAGCCAATGAGGATGAGGTATCTAGCTTTTTAGCCAATGAGGATGAGGTATCTAGATTTTTAGCCAATGAGGATGAGGTATCTAGCTCTTTAGCCAATGAGGATGAGGTATCTAGCTTTTTAGCCAATGAGGATGAGGTGTCTAGCTCTTTAGCCAATGAGGATGAGGTATCTAGCTTTTTAGCCAATGAGGATGAGGTGTCTAGCTTTTTAGCCAATGAGGATGAGGTATCTAGTTCTTTAGCCAATGAGGATAAGGTATCTAGCTTTTTAGCCAATGAGGATGAGGTGTCTAGCTCTTTAGCCAATGAGGATGAGGTATCTAGCTTTTTAGCCAATGAGGATGAGGTGTCTAGCTCTTTAGCCAATGAGGATGAGGTATCTAGCTTTTTAGCCAATGAGGATGAGGTGTCTAGCTCTTTAGCCAATGAGGATGAGGTATCTAGTTCTTTAGCCAATGAGGATGAGGTGTCTAGCTTTTTAGCCAATGAGGATGAGGTATCTAGCTTTTTAGCCAATGAGGATGAGGTGTCTAGCTTTTTAGCCAATGAGGATGAGGTATCTAGCTTTTTAGCCAATGAGGATGAGGTATCTAGTTTTTTAGCCAATGAGGATGAGGTGTCTAGCTTTTTAGCCAATGAGGATGAGGTATCTAGTTTTTGTAGCCAATGCCGTGGCGCGTGTGTGCGTGGATGGTGCATATGGATCGTACTGGATTCAATAGAGATGATCTGCTGTGACTGCTTTTAATCTGGAAACACATCTCTAACTGCATGTTTATATGGTCGTGTGTGCGTGTGTGCGTGCGTGCGTGTGTGCGTGCGTGCGTGCGTGCGTGCGTGCGTGCGTGCGTGCGTGCGTGCGTGTGTGTGTGCGTTCCCCAGAGCTGAGCAGCTGTCCAGTGTGCAGTACACCCTCCCCAAGACAGCAGGGGGCGACAGAGCAGACTTCTGGAGGTTCCGCGGCCTCCGCAGCTCCAAGAGGAACCTGAGGAAGAGCAGAGAGGACCTATCAGCTCAACCCGTCCAGACCAAGTTCCCAGCCTATGAGAGAGTAGTACTCAGAGAAGGTTAGTCATGTGACTGTTCCCAGCCTATCAGAGAGTAGTACTCAGAGAAGGTTGGTCATGTGACTGTTCCCAGCCTATGAGAGAGTAGTACTCAGAGATGGTTGGTCATGTGACTGTTCCCAGCCTATGAGAGAGTAGTACTCAGAGATGGTTAGTCATGAGACTGTTCCCAGCCTATGAGAGAGTAGTACTCAGAGATGGTTGGTCATGTGACTGTTCCCAGCCTATGAGAGAGTAGTACTCAGAGAAGGTTAGTCATGTGACTGTTCCCAGCCTATGAGAGAGTAGTACTCAGAGATGGTTAGTCATGTGACTGTTCCCAGCCTATGAGAGAGTAGTACTCAGAGATGGTTGGTCATGTGACTGTTCCCAGCCTATGAGAGAGTAGTACTCAGAGAAGGTTGGTCATGTGACTGTTCCCAGCCTATGAGAGAGTAGTACTCAGAGAAGGTTAGTCATGTGACTGTTCCCAGCCTATGAGAGAGTAGTACTCAGAGAAGGTTGGTCATGTGACTGTTCCCAGCCTATGAGAGAGTAGTACTCAGAGATGGTTAGTCATGTGACTGTTCCCAGCCTATGAGAGAGTAGTACTCAGAGAAGGTTAGTCATGTGACTGTTCCCAGCCTATGAGAGAGTAGTACTCAGAGAAGGTTAGTCATGTGACTGTTCCCAGCCTATGAGAGAAGATTAGGGCATGTGACTGTTCCCAGCCTATGAGAGAGTAGTACTCAGAGAAGGTTAGTCATGTGACTGTTCCCAGCCTATGAGAGAGTAGTACTCAGAGAAGGTTAGGTCATGTAATTGTTCCCAGCCTATGATAGAAGATTAGGTCATGTGACTGTTCCCAGCCTATGAGAGAGTAGTACTCAGAGAAGGTACGTCATGTGACTGTTCCCAGCCTATGAGAGAAGATTAGGTCATGTGACTGTTCCCAGCCTATGAGAGAGTAGTACTCAGAGAAGGTTAGTCATGTGACTGTTCCCAGCCTATGAGAGAAGGTTAGGTCATGTGACTGTTCCCAGCCTATGAGAGAAGGTTAGGTCATGTGATTGTTCCCAGCCTATGAGAGAAAGTTAGTCATGTGACTGTTCCCAGCCTATGAGAGAAGGTTAGGTCATGTGACTGTTCCCAGCCTATTTGAGGCTCAGAGAAGGTTAATACCTCCAAAACCTGATCAACCCCTAGACCCCCACCGTTCACTCAGATCAGCCAACACAGGGATGCTGACAGAACCTTCGCTAAAAACACCAGGACAAAAATCCACTCGTCCTTGACTCTTCTCTCTCCTGGCCCCCAAACTGTGGAATAAACTCCCTGTTGCACTTAGAACTACAGACTCACTCCCTAGCTTCATTAGAACTACAGACTCACTCCCTAGCTTCCACTAGAACTACAGACTAAACCCATAGCACTTACCATAGCACTCGCCTACCCTCAATGACCAAACATGAAAGCTAGATTTTTGTAGGTTTTATATAAGGTTTTTTTTACTGATTA
Source organism: Nannobrachium achirus (assembly GCF_963921795.1). NCBI lineage: Eukaryota > Metazoa > Chordata > Actinopteri > Myctophiformes > Myctophidae > Nannobrachium > Nannobrachium achirus. The sequence continues at coordinate 749,477 of NC_137820.1, read as the reverse complement.
GGTGATTGGTCTACCTGTGTTATTTTGTCTAGATTGATATTTCTATGTATTTGATGTATTAATGTTGGTGCATTAAATAATGTATTACCTTGCTTATTGTAAAAAGCTCTGGATTAAGAGCATCTGCTGAGTCACATTTCAAATGGCATTGATTGACTTAAACAACTGATACAGACTTGATATCAATCAGTAAAGATAGAATGAATCGCAGGAACACAGTTAGTTTGCCCAGTCAATAAAGAACACTTCATTCTCCAATATGCTTCATTTTAGACCCAACTGTATTTTGGGAAAGGAGCCATCTTGTGGCGACAGATTGTAACAGCAGTCTCCGATTGCATATTTAACAGCTGTCATCTGGCCATGTTCAAATGGGGAGTGTGGCCCTTACCCTAACCCTTACCCTTTGTTAAAATCAATGAAACGTAGAAATATCGAGATTTCATTCTAGACGGTTAAACCCAATCGACCCTCCACTTCAGTTTCCTGGCAACTGAAAAGAAGGGGGCGGTACTTTTGGGGTGGATTCTATTGAGACAGATTTATTGTCAATATGGGCGGTGCTGTGTCCCTTGCTATTTCAACAGATCCCAGACAAAAATAACGACTAAAGTATAATTCTACCACTTTCCTGTCAACAAGAAAGAGAAGAAAAATCAGCTTATAGTAAAAAATGCAAAATGATGTCAGACTTAAGAGGCCCATGTATACAAGGTGGAACCATGAGGTATAGTGGTACTAAAATTGGAACGATACAGAGAATCCCCTTTAAAGGAATGAACGAGTAGTGATGTTTTTACTGTTGTCTTTGTGTCTTTGTGCAGCCGGCTTCCTGAGGCCTGTGGTGATCTTTGGACCCATCGCTGATGTGGCTCGAGAAAAACTGGCGAGAGAAGAGCCTGATATTTATGAACTAGCCAGTAAGTCACTTCTATCTGCTGTTCTGCTGTCTGTATCTGCATCAAATATAAGTCATTACTGTTGTCTGGATCACATATAAGTCACTACTGTTGTCTGGATCACATATAAGTCATTACTGTTGTCTGTATCACATATAAGTCATTACTGTTGTCTGCATCACATATAAGTCATTACTGTTGTCTGCATCACATATAAGTCATTACTGTTGTCTCTATCATCACATATAAGTCATTACTGTTGTCTGGATCACATATAAGTCATTACTGTTGTCTCTATCATCACATATAAGTCATTACTGTTGTCTGGATCACATATAAGTCACTACTGTTGTCTGTATCACATATAAGTCATTACTGTTGTCTCTATCATCACATATAAGTCATTACTGTTGTCTGTATCACATATAAGTCATTACTGTTGTCTTTATCACATATAAGTCATTACTGTTGTCTGGATCACATATAAGTCACTACTGTTGTCTGGATCACATATAAGTCATTACTGTTGTCTCTATCATCACATATAAGTCATTACTGTTGTCTGTATCACATATAAGTCATTACTGTTGTCTCTATCATCACATATAAGTCACTACTGTTGTCTGGATCACATATAAGGCATTACTGTTGTCTGGATCACATATAAGTCATTACTGTTGTCTCTATCATCACATATAAGTCATTACTGTTGTCTGCATCACATATAAGTCATTACTGTTGTCTGCATCACATATAAGTCATTACTGTTGTCTGGATCACATATAAGTCACTACTGTTGTCTGTATCACATATAAGTCATTACTGTTGTCTCTATCATCACATATAAGTCATTACTGTTGTCTGTATCACATATAAGCCATTACTGTTGTCTTTATCACATATAAGTCATTACTGTTGTCTGGATCACATATAAGTCACTACTGTTGTCTGGATCACATATAAGTCATTACTGTTGTCTCTATCATCACATATAAGTCATTACTGTTGTCTGGATCACATATAAGTCATTACTGTTGTCTGCATCACATATAAGTCATTACTGTTGTCTGGATCACATATAAGTCATTACTGTTGTCTCTATCATCACATATAAGTCATTACTGTTGTCTCTATCATCACATATAAGTCATTACTGTTGTCTGTATCACATATAAGTCATTACTGTTGTCTGTATCACATATAAGTCACTACTGTTGTCTGTATCACATATAAGTCATTACTGTTGTCTCTATCATCACATATAAGTCACTACTGTTGTCTGGATCACATATAAGTCACTACTGTTGTCTGGATCACATATAAGTCATTACTGTTGTCTCTATCATCACATATAAGTCACTACTGTTGTCTGGATCACATATAAGTCATTACTGTTGTCTCTATCATCACATATAAGTCACTACTGTTGTCTGGATCACATATAAGTCACTACTGTTGTCTGGATCACATATAAGTCACTACTGTTGTCTGGATCACATATAAGTCATTACTGTTGTCTCTATCATCACATATAAGTCACTACTGTTGTCTGGATCACATATAAGTCATTACTGTTGTCTGGATCACATATAAGTCATTACTGTTGTCTGTATCACATATAAGTCATTACTGTTGTCTCTATCATCACATATAAGTCACTACTATCACATAAGTCACCAGTGTTAATATCATTTGTCACTAGTGTTGTCTCTCTGTCGTGTTTTCCAGAAAGTGAACCTCGAGATGCAGGAACTGACCAACGCAGTTCAGGAATTATCCGTCTTCACACCATCAAGCAGATCATTGACAGAGTATGTCTTAATGTCAATAATGTCGTTACAATAAAGGCTTGACAATGCCAAAGCCAGGCCTCGTTAAAAAAAATTGCTAACTAAAAATGTTTTTTTCCCCATTAGTTTTAGTTTAGTCTAATCTAAGCGTGATGTACCATGGTCCCCTGGTGATATAGTTTAGTTAAATGTAATCTAATGGTCCCTGGTGATATAGTTTTAGTTAAATATAATCTAATGGTCCCTGGTGATGTAGTTTTAGTTAAATATAATCTAATGGTCCCTGGTGATATAGTTTAGTTAAATGTAATCTAATGGTGATATAGTTTAGTTAAATGTAATCTAATGGTGATATAGTTTAGTTAAATGTAATCTAATGGTGATATAGTTTAGTTATATGTAATCTAATGGTAATATAGTTTAGTTAAATGTAATCTAATGGTGATATAGTTTAGTTATATGTAATCTAATGGTGATATAGTTTAGTTAAATGTAATCTAATGGTGATATAGTTTAGTTAAATATAATCTAGTGATATAGTTTAGTTAAATGTAATCTAATGGTGATGTAGTTTAGTTAAATATAATCTAATGGTGATATAGTTTAGTTAAATGTAATCTAATGGTGATATAGTTAAGTGTGCCTGCCATGCAATGCAATGGCAAAACACTTATTGTAATCCGCCATACTTAATAATAATAACTAGAAAAGAAAATTTCTAAGAAATTTTAAGTGTGCCTGCAGCTCGCTAAGTCTGTGCAACCTTGTGTAGCGGTTGGTGTTAGCATTAGCGTTATTAACATTAGCATTTTTGTGCATAAACTTTAACATTATTGTTCTTCATATGACACCACCCACATGTCTGTACGACAAACGGTTCACGAGAAAACGGGTCACTTCCTGTTTGGTGAGGGGCACTTCCTGAAAAAAAAATTTGAGAAAAAAAAAATTTTTGAGAAAAAAAAATTGTGAGAAAAAAAATATTGAGAGAAAAAAAAATTGAGAAAAAAAATTTTGAAAAAAAAAAATTGAGAAAAAAAAAATTTGAGGAAAAAAAAAAATTTTTAGAAAAAGAAATTTGAGAAAAAAAAATTTGAGAAAAAAAAATTTGAGAAAAAAAATTTGGGAAAAAAAAATTTGAGAAAAAAAAATTTGAGAAAAAAAAAATTTGAGAAAAAAATTGAGAAAAAAAAATTTTGAGAAAAAAAATTTGTGAGAAAAAAAATTTGAGAAAAAAAAATTTGAGAAAAAAAAATTTGAGAAAAAAAATTTGGGAAAAAAAAATTTGAGAAAAAAAAATTTTTTAGAAAAAAAAATTTGAGAAAAAAAAATTTGAGAAAAAAAATTTGAGAAAAAAAAAAATTGAGAAAAAAAATTTTTGAGAAAAAAAATTTGTGAGAAAAAAAATTTGAGAAAAAAAATTTGAGAAAAAAAAAATTGAGAAAAAAAAAATTGAGAAAAAAAAATTGAGAAAAATGACACCAGCCGCGAGTCTGTACAACAAACGGTTCATGAGTTATAGAGGCACTTACTGTTTGGCGAAGGGCACTTCCTGTTACAGAGGGGGCGGGGCTTAATCAATTACAGCTCATCCCTATTGGCCATCTAAGTACACACAGCAAGTTTCGAGACGGTACCATGCTGCAAACTGGAGATATAGCCGTTTAAAGCTCAGCCAATAGGAAGATAGGGGTGGGGCTTAATAGGGGCGGGGCTTAAGTAATACGTCCCTATTGGCCGTTTAAGTCCAGACACCAAGTTTCAAGACAGTACCATGCTGTGAACTGGAGTATTGGCTGTTTAAGCCCAGCCAATAGGAATACAGAGGGGGCGGGGCTTAATCAATTACAGCTCATCCCTATTGGCCGGAAAAAGACCAAAGTCGTGTGTGCATTTTAAAGTTTAAATCACGTTGCTAGGCAAAAGTATGGCAGAGTTATGTGGCGCCAAAGTTTCTGGTTTTTTTTCGGAGTCCCCCATTCAAAGTCAATGGGGTTTTTTGAGCGTAGTTTTTTACGAATTACGTTGCCATGGTAACGCGGATCGGAAAGAAAAGTAATAGCACACCATTCCCGGCCGAGCCGCACATTTTGATGTATATATTGCGGGGGTGGCGTAAATTGTGCGGCAGTTATTAAGTGCCGAAATTTCCCCCATTCTAAGTCAATGGGGTTTTTGGGCGTCGTTTTTTGCGAATTACGTCGCAATGGTAACGCGGATCGGAAAGAAAAGTAATAGCAACCTATTCCCGGCCGAGCCGCACGTTTTGATGTATATATTGCGTGGGTGGCGTAAATTGTGCGGCAGTTATTACGTGCAGAAATTTGTGGCGAAACTATGGACTTAATTAACTAGAAGAGAAAATTTCTAAGAAATTTTAAGTGTGCCTGCAGCTCGCTAAGTCTGTGCAACCTTGTGTAGCGGTTGGTGTTAGCATTAGCGTTATTTCATTTGACGCAACCCGCGTGTCTGTATGACAAACGGTTCACGAGATCAAGGGTCACTTCCTGTTTGGTGAGGGGCACTTCCTGTTTGGCGAAATAGGCCCCAATTAAGGTCATGGACGATTAATGAATTAAAGCTGCAAGCAGCGATGACCGGGCCCTCGCAGCTCTACCCACGTCACAAGGCCAGCAGCCAATCAGAAACCAAACAGGAAGTCAGCCATTTCGACTAATTAGTGGCGTTTTGGAGCATTTTTGGCCGTTATGACGGGTCGCACTTTAACGACAGTTTTTTGAGAAAAAATTGTTTTGTGAGAAAAAAAAAAATTGAGAAAAAAACTTTTTTGAGAAAAAGAAATTTTGAAAAAAAAAATGTGAGAAAAAAAAATTTTGAGAAAAAAAAATGTGAGAAAAAAAAATTTGAGAAAAAAAAATTGAGAAAAAAAATTTGAGAAAAAAAAAATTGAGAAAAAAAAATTTTGAGAAAAAAAAATGTGAGGAAAAAAATTTTTTGAGAAAAAAATTTTTTGAGAAAAAAAAAATTTGGAGAAAAAAAAAATTGAGAAAAAAAAATTTGAGAAAAAAAAAAATTTGAGAAAAAAAATTTTGAGAAAAAAAAAATTTGAGAAAAAAAAAATTTGAGAAAAAAAAAATTGAGAAAAAAAAAAATTTGAGAAAAAAAAATTGAGAAAAAAAGAAAAGGTATGACACCAGCCGCGAGTCTGTACGACAAACGGTTCATGAGTTATAGAGGCACTTCCTGTTTGGTGAAGGGCACTTCCTGTTAAAGAGGGGGCGGGGCTTAATCAATTACAGCTTATCCCTATTGGTCGGAAAAAGACCAAAGTTGTGTGAGCATTTTACATTTTAAATGACGTTGCTAGGCAAAAGTATGGCAGAGTTATGTGGCGCCAAAGTTTCTGGGAAAAAAAAAATTTGAGAAAAAAAAAATTGAGAAAAAAAAATTTGAGAAAAAAAAATTTTGAGAAAAAAAATTTTGAGAAAAAAAAATTTTGAGAAAAAAAATTTGAGAAAAAAAATGTTTTGAGAAAAAAAAATGTGAGAAAAAAAATTTTTTGAGAAAAAAATTTTTTGAGAAAAAAAAATTTGGAGAAAAAAAAAATTGAGAAAAAAAAAATTGAGAAAAAAAAATTTTTGAGAAAAAAAATTTTGAGAAAAAAAATTGAGAAAAAAAAAATTTGAGAAAAAAAAAATTTGAGAAAAAAAAATTGAGAAAAAAAGAAAAGGTATGACACCAGCCGCGAGTCTGTACGACAAACGGTTCATGAGTTATAGAGGCACTTCCTGTTTGGTGAAGGGCACTTCCTGTTAAAGAGGGGGCGGGGCTTAATCAATTACAGCTCATCCCTATTGGTCGGAAAAAGACCAAAGTTGTGTGAGCATTTTACATTTTAAATGACGTTGCTAGGCAAAAGTATGGCAGAGTTATGTGGCGCCAAAGTTTCTGGGTTTTTTTCGGAGTCCCCCATTCAAAGTCAATGGAGTTTTTGGGCGTTGTTTTTTGCGGATTACATCGCAATCGTAAAGCGGATCGGAAAGAAAAGTAATAGCACACCATTCCCGGCCGAGCCGCACATTTTGATGTATATATTGCGGGGGTGGCGTAAATCGTGCGGCAGTTATTACGTGCCGAAGTTTCCCCCATTCTAAGTCAATGGGGTTTTTTGGCGTCGTTTTTTGCGAATTACGTCGCAATGGTAACGCGGATCGGAAAGAAAAGTAATAGCAACCTATTCCCGGCCGAGCCGCACGTTTTGATGTATATATTGCGGCGGTGGCGTAAATTGTGCGGCAGTTATTACGTGCAGAAATTCGTGGCGAAAGACTTAATTAATGACTTAAGTATGGCGGATTACAATAAGTGTTTTGCTATTGCATAGCAGGCACACTTAATTAAGTATGGCGGATTACAATAAGTGTTTTGCCATTGCGTTGCATGGCAGGCACACTTAATAATAATGACGGTGCCACAAATTTCGGCACGTAATAACTGCCGCACAATTCACGCCACCGCCGCAATATATACATCAAAACATGCGTCTCGGTCGGGAATGGGGTGCTATTACGTTTCTTTCCGATCCGCGTTACCATTGCGACGTAATTCGCAAAAAACGACGCCCAAAAACGCCATTGACTTAGAATGGGGGAAATATCGGCACGTAATAACTGCCGCACGATTTACGCCACCCCCGCAATATATACATCAAAATGTGCGGCTCGGCCGGGAATGGTGTGCTATTACTTTTCTTTCCGATCCGCGTTACCATGGCAACGTAATTCGTAAAAAACTTCGTGCAAAAACCCCCATTGACTTTGAATGGCGGTCTCGGAAAAAAAAACAGAAACTTTGGCGCCATATAACTCTGCCATACTTGATGAGCTGTAATTGATTAAGCCCCGCCCCCTCTATAACAGGAAGTGCCCTTTGCCAAACAGGAAGTGCCTCTACATCTCATGAACCGTTTATCGTACAGAGTTGTGGCTGGTATCATATGACTTGATTAAGAGTCCTTAACCTTAATTGACGCTTCCTTCGCCAAACAGGAAGTGCCCTTCACCAAACAGGAAGTGCCTCTATAACTCATGAACCGTTTGTCGTACAGACTCGCGGCTGGTGTCATACATTTTTTTTTCTCAAAAAATTATTTTTTCTCAAAAATGTTTTTCCTCAAAAATGAGTTTTCTCTCAAAAATGTTTTTTTCTCAAAAAAATTTTTTTTCTCAATTTTTTTTTTTCTCTCAAAAAACTTTTTTTCTCAAAAAACGTTTTTTCTCTCAAAAAAACTTTTTTTCTCAAAAATCTTTTTTTCTCAAAAAATCTTTTTTCTCAAAACATTTTTTTTTCTCAAAAAACTTTTTTTTTTCTCAAAAAACTTTTTTTTTTCTCAAAAATTTATTTTTCTCAAAAAACTTTTTTTTTTCTCAAAAAACTTTTTTTTTTCTCAAAAAACTTTTTTTTTCTCAAAAATTTATTTTTCTCAAAAAAAAAATTTTCTCTCAAATTTTTTTTTTCTCAAAAAACTTTTTTTTTTCTCAAAAAACTTTTTTTTTCTCAAAACAATTTTTTCTCAAAAAACTGTCGTTAAAGTGCGACCCGTGATAACGGCCAAAAATGTGCCAAAACGCCACTAATTAGTCGAAATGGCTGACTTCCTGTTTGGTTTCTGATTTCCTGTTTCTGATTTCCTTCCTGTTTGGTTTCTGACCCACGTGTGTGACGTGGGTAGAGCTGCGAGGGCCCGGTCATCGCTGCTTGCAGCTTTAATTCATTAATCGTCCATGACCTTAATTGGGGCCTATTTCGCCAAACAGGAAGTGCCCCTCACCAAACAGGAAGTGACCCTTGATCTCGTGAACGATTTGTCGTACAGATGCGCGGGTTGCGTCAAATGACAAGAATAAGAGTCCTTAACCTTAATTAGGGCCTATTTCGTCAAACAGGAAGTGCCCCTTACCAAACAGGAAGTGACCCTTTATCTCGTGAACCGTTTGTCGTACAGACGCGTGGGTGTCATCAAATGACTTGATTAAGAGTCATTAACCTTAATTGGGGCCTATTTCGCCAAACAGGAAGTGCCCCTCACCAAACAGGAAGTGACCCTTTATCTCGTGATCTGTTTGTCGTACAGACATGTGGGTGGTGTCATATGAAGAACCATAATGTTAAAGCTTATGCAAAAAATGCTAATGTTAAAAAATGTAACGCTAATGCTAACACCAACTGCTACACAAGGTTGCACAGACTTAGCAAGCTGCAGGCACACTTAAATTTCTTAGAAATTTTCTTTTCTAGTTTAGTTAAATGTAATCTAATGGTGATATAGTTTAGTTAAATGTAATCTAATGGTGATATAGTTTTAGTTATATGTAATCTAATGGTGATATAGTTTTAGTTAAATGTAATCTAATGGTGATATAGTTTAGTTAAATGTAATCTAATGGTGATGTAGTTTAGTTAAATGTAATCTAATGGTGATATAGTTTAGTTAAATATAATCTAATGGTGATATAGTTTAGTTAAATATAATCTAATGGTGATATAGTTTAGTTAAATGTAATCTAATGGTGATGTAGTTTAGTTAAATGTAATCTGATGGTGATATAGTTTAGTTAAATGTAATCTAATGGTCCCTGGTGATATAGTTTAGTTAAATGTAATCTAATGGTGATATAGTTTAGTTAAATGCAATCTAATGGTGATATAGTTTAGTTAAATGTAATCTAATGGTGATATAGTTTAGTTAAATGTAATCTAATGGTGATATAGTTTTAGTTAAATGCAATCTAATGGTGATATAGTTTAGTTAAATGTAATCTAATGGTGATATAGTTTAGTTAAATGTAATCTAATGGTGATATAGTTTAGTTAAATGTAATCTAATGGTGATATAGTTTAGTTAAATGTAATCTAATGGTGATATAGTTTTAGTTATATGTAATCTAATGGTGATATAGTTTTAGTTAAATGTAATCTAATGGTGATATAGTTTAGTTAAATGTAATCTAATGGTGATGTAGTTTAGTTAAATGTAATCTAATGGTGATATAGTTTAGTTAAATATAATCTAATGGTGATATAGTTTAGTTAAATATAATCTAATGGTGATATAGTTTAGTTAAATGTAATCTAATGGTGATGTAGTTTAGTTAAATGTAATCTGATGGTGATATAGTTTAGTTAAATGTAATCTAATGGTCCCTGGTGATATAGTTTAGTTAAATGTAATCTAATGGTGATATAGTTTAGTTAAATGCAATCTAATGGTGATATAGTTTAGTTAAATGTAATCTAATGGTGATATAGTTTAGTTAAATGTAATCTAATGGTGATATAGTTTTAGTTAAATGCAATCTAATGGTGATATAGTTTAGTTAAATGTAATCTAATGGTGATATAGTTTAGTTAAATGTAATCTAATGGTGATATAGTTTAGTTAAATGTAATCTAATGGTGATATAGTTTAGTTAAATGTAATCTAATGGTGATGTAGTTTAGTTAAATGTAATCTAATGGTGATATAGTTTAGTTAAATGTAATCTAATGGTGATATAATTTTAGTTAAATGCAATCTAATGGTGATATAGTTTAGTTATATGTAATCTAATGGTGATATAGTTTAGTTAAATGTAATCTAATGGTGATATAGTTTTAGTTAAATGTAATCTAATGGTGATATAGTTTAGTTAAATGTAATCTATTGGTGATATAGTTTAGTTAAATGTAATCTGATGCTCCCCCGCTGCAGGACAAGCATGCGGTTCTGGACATCACGCCCAACGCGGTGGACAGGCTGAACTACGCCCAGTGGTATCCCATCGTGGTGTTCCTCAATCCGGACAACAAGCAGGGTGTGAAGAACATGAGGACCAGGCTGTGCGTGGAGTCCAGGAAGAGCGCCCGGAAACTCTACGAGAGAGCCATCAAACTGAGGAAGAACAACCACCACCTCTTCACCAGTGAGTCATCATTATATCATTATTATAATAATGTTGAGTTGTGACACACACGGCCAAGGGGGAGCATGTACAGGGTGAATAGGGTGGGCGCCAAGTACAGATCCTTGGGGGAAGCCACAGGTGACGGGTTGGGTCTGGGATTAAGCAGCTCCCAATGAGACACACTCAGATCTTCCGGTCAGATCCGACCGGAACCAGTCCAGGTTGTCACAGAGTCCGGTGGTTTAGGAGGATGGTGTGACCCATTTTGTCGAAGGCTGCAGTGAGGTCCAGGAGGATGAGGAGGGAGGGGGAGCATTGAGGAGGTCGTTAGTGACCCTGACTGACCAGTGCTGTCTCAGTGCTGGTTAGGGTTAGGGTTAGGGTTAGGGTTAGTGTCTCAGTGCTGTGAGCCGAGTGGAAAACAGGCTTCTTGTTGTTGAGGTGGTGTTGACTGCTCTCTCCAGCAGCTTGGAGAGGAGTGGGAGGTTGGAGATGGACATCTGGGTCCAACATGTCATGTAACATGTATGTACCATGTACCATGTATGTACCATGTATGTACCATGTACCATGTATGTACCATGTACCATGTATGTACCATGTAACATGTATGTACCATGTATGTACCATGTATTTACCATGTATGTACCATGTACCATGTATGTACCATGTATGTACCATGTAACATGTATGTACCATGTATGTACCATGTATGTACCATGTATGTAACATGTATGTACCATGTATGTACCATGTATGTACCATGTATGTAACATGTATGTACCATGTATGTACCATGTATGTAACATGTATGTACCATGTATGTAACATGTATGTACCATGTATGTACCATGTATGTAACATGTATGTACCATGTATGTAACATGTATGTACCATGTATGTACCATGTATGTAACATGTATGTACCATGTATGTACCATGTATGTACCATGTAACATGTATGTACCATGTAACATGTATTTACCATGTATGTACCATGTACCATGTATGTACCATGTACCATGTAGGTACCAGTAACATGTATGTACCATGTACCATGTATGTACCAGTAACATGTATGTACCAGTAACATGTATGTACCAGTAACATGTATGTACCATGTACCATGTATGTACCAGTAACATGTATGTACCATGTACCATGTATGTACCATGTATGTACCATGCACCATGTATATACCATGTATGTACCAGTAACATGTATGTACCAGTAACATGTATGTACCAGTAACATATATGTACCATGTACCATGTATGTACCATGTACCATGTATGTACCAGTAACATGTATGTACCATGTACCATGTATGTACCAGTAACATGTATGTACCATGTACCATGTATGTACCAGTAACATGTATGTACCATGTAACATGTATGTACCAGTAACATGTATGTACCAGTAACATGTATGTACCAGTAACATGTATGTACCAGTAACATGTATGTACCATGTACCATGTATGTACCAGCAACATGTATGTACCATGTACCATGTATGTACCAGTAACATGTATGTACCATGTATGTACCAGTAACATGTATGTACCATGTACCATGTATGTACCAGTAACATGTATGTACCAGTAACATGTATGTACCAGTAACATGTATGTACCAGTAACCTGTATGTACCAGTAACATGTATGTACCATATACCACATCTACCCTGTGGGCCTTGAGCCTGTAATAAAGTTTATAATATGTACCAGTAACATGTATGTACCATGTACCATGTATGTACCATGTACCATGTATGTACCCGTAACATGTATGTACCATGTACCATGTATGTACCAGTAACATGTATGTACCAGTAACATGTATGTACCAGTAACCTGTATGTACCAGTAACATGTATGTAAATGTCTTCCTCAGCCACCATCAACATGAACAACATGAATGACGGCTGGTACGGCGCTCTGAAGGAGACCATCCAACAGCAGCAGAACCAGCTGGTCTGGGTGTCAGAGGGAAAGGTATGTATGACCCCTAACCCCACCCTAATGACCCCACCATCTAGGATTCTTGGTATTGACTGCGCCTTCATAGCGGAAGTGCTCGTTCATGAATTGGAGCCCCAGAGCATACATGAACAAACTCGATGATGCAAAACTAGTCACTTAAGCCCCACCACGTCACGTTACCCGAGGTGTTTCCAAACACGGAAGTACGCTTCATGCGCTGGGTGAGCAGCTCAATGCAAGTGGACGGGCGGGGATATCTGGTGCCCTCTCTATACTTATTATAACTCTGTGGTTGTCCCGCCCCCAGAAATGCAGATCTGGTCCCAAACCAGAAGCACTGTCGTTGAGGCACTTAGGCCCTTTGGGGCACTTTTGGGTTGTTTTTAATCTAATCTAATTTATATAAACTCGGGCCTGACATTAAGACATCGGGAATAACTTGGGAAACTCAGGCCTTGGCAGTTAATGAGTTTTAATATCAGTATCGTATCGTATCGTATCGTATCGTATCGTATCGTATCATTATCATATATTCTCATTATCATATCGTATTATTCTAACATAAGGTAACAGTTTTCTTCTCGTCAGGCGGACGGCGCTCCAGAAGACGACCTGGACATCCATGATGACCGCCTGTCATACCTTTCTGCTCCTGGTAGCGAGTACTCTATGTACTCCACTGACAGGTAATCTATTACTACTGACAGGTAATCTATTAATACTGACAGGTAATCTACTGACAGGTAATCTATTACTACTGACAGGTAATATATTACTACTGACAGGTAATATATTACAATACAATATTATCTCATTCAATTCAAAGGAGCTTTATTGGCATGAGAAAACCTTGGGGTGGTTGTTTGCGTAGTCCTTAGGGTGGTTGTATTTGTAGTCCTTGTGGTGGTTGTATTTGTAGTCCTTGGGGTGGTTGTATTTGTAGTCTTTAGGGTGGTTGTATTTGTAGTCCTTGGGGTGGTTGTATTTGTAGTCCTTGGGGTGGTTGTATTTGTAGTCCTTAGGGTGGTTGTATTTGTAGTCCTTGTGGTGGTTGTATTTGTAGTCCTTGGGGTGGTTGTATTTGTAGTCCTTGGGGTGGTTGTATTTGTAGTCCTTGGGGTGGTTGTATTTGTAGTCCTTGGGGTGGTTGTATTTGTAGTCCTTGGGGTGGTTGTATTTGTAGTCCTTGGGGTGGTTGTATTTGTAGTCCTTAGGGTGGTTGTATTTGTAGTCCTTGTGGTGGTTGTATTTGTAGTCCTTGGGGTGGTTGTATTTGTAGTCCTTGGGGTGGTTGTATTTGTAGTCCTTGTGGTGGTTGTATTTGTAGTCCTTGGGGTGGTTGTATTTGTAGTCCTTGGGGTGGTTGTATGCGTAGTCCTTAGGGTGGTTGTAGTCCAATCATAATAGTTACTTCCTCCACCCACAGCCGCCACACCTCTGACTACGAGGACACGGACACAGAGGGCGGAGCCTACACGGACCAGGAGCTGGACGAGACTCTGAACGACGAGGTGGGGCCGCCCAGCGAGCCGGCCATCACCCGCTCCTCCGAGCCCGTCGCCCAGGACTCCTCCCCCGGGTACCCCGGGTACCAGCAGCACCCGCCCACCCAGCCCGAGCCGGCCAATCACATCGTGGACCCCGCCGGCTTCAAGATGGCCGCCGCTCCGCAGCAGGTAAACAACGGATGCGTCTTGATGTTTGTTGTTTATTATTCTGAGCGGTTCAGATGGACTTCATGTTGTCTACATCTTCTAAAGCTACGCTAACCATGGTGTTGTGTTGCCAGCATTAAGGGTGTTCTAATGCTTACATGTTGCTGCGTTTATACGGTGCTGTCGCGCATGGTAACATATTTAAATGCTTACCTTAGAAACAAATCACGATGCTTTAAAGAATACTTTAAACTAGCGATTTAAGATAATAAAGTGTTAATAAAAAGTTTACTAATGTAATTTACTAAGGCTGAAAAAGGACCCGGAAGTGAGATTCCTGGGGCTTCAAACTAGCGACTAGCGCCACCTTCTAGGCCATTAATGAGAACTGCAGCATTTTCATTATTTCCATTATTTTGGGATGGTTTGGTATGTCCATCTTTTACTCTAACTAGCGGGACTAAACTAATCGATTCGCATATTTTTTTACTTTACATGGTGATGAAATGAATACTCAAGACCCCGATGGGATCCCAGTGGAACCGTAAAATAGACCGCAAGGACCTTTTTGGTGAAATCCCTTTAGACTTATTTGCCTTAACCATAAACTTCTTTGCCTTTTTTTGTCTGCCATTGTTTTGGTATTTCTATGTGCTGTAGAGAGCTGTCAATCACTTATGCTTTATTTTGAAGAGCCCCGAAACTGTTGTGTAATCTGACCATTTTAAAATGGACGCCAGTTTGTTTACATTCGGTCGCAGCCTCCCGTCACGGTCAAGTGTGAAAAAGAGCGCTTCTCGGCCTTCTTGGCGTTTTGGAAATAAACTCCCAGATAAAGACGTTTCTTTGGATCAGTGATGAGTTGCATGATGGGATATGTAGTGTTTTCACTCACCAGCCGCTACCACAGCACCTGTTTACCTGGTAACCTTGGCAACAGTTAACTGGTCTGTGGACGAGACAGCGCCCCCTCCTGGACGTGTTGAATGTTGTGAACGTCTCAACCACAGGAATACAGCCTGCTGATTGGTTGAATGTTGTGAACGTCTCAACCACAGGAATACAGCCTGCTGATTGGTTGAATGTTGTGAATGTCTCAACCACAGGAATACAGCCTGCTGATTGGTTGAATGTTGTGAATGTCTTCTTAACGATGCTCCACAGCGAGACGAGGCGGCCACGCCCCCCGCCCTTCAGGAGGAGGCCCCGCCCCCTGATCCTCCTCCTCCTCCACTTAGCCCCGCCCCCGAGCTAGCCCCGCCCCCGCCACACGAACCAAAGGTACCCGCCCACCCACCCTGCTGCCTGCCAATCATATCCAGGCCCCACCCACCCTGCTGCCTGCCTGCCAGCCAATCAACCGGGCCCCTCTGACTGGGGGCGGGCCCCGGGGTGGGGGGGGGGGGGGGGACCCCAAAGCCTGCTGCTTTTTCTTTCTTGCCTGTTTGTCACAACACGCTTTATGCATGCCCCCCCCCTCGCCACTGGTTCTCAACATCAGGGCCGGGGACCCAGCATGGGTCCTTTCAGCTTCAGCTCTCTGCCATCAGAACGACTGTTGCCCTAGAATATTAATATAATAATATATTCTATTATTCTGCCATCAGAACTACAGTAGCCCTAGAATATTAATATAATAATATATTCTATTATTCTGCCATCAGAACTACAGTAGCCCTAGAATATAAATATAATAATATATTCTATTATTCTGCCATCAGAACTACAGTAGCCCTAGAATATTAATATAATAATATATTCTATTATTCTGCCATCAAAACTACAGTAGCCCTAGAATATAAATATAATAATATATTATATTATTCTTCCATCAGAACTACAGTAGCCCTAGAATATAAATATAATAATATATTATATTATTCTGCCATCAGAACTACAGTAGCCCTAGAATATAAACATAATAATATATTCTATTATTCTGCCATCAGAACGACTGTAGCCCTAGAATATAAATATAATAATATATTATATTATTCTTCCATCAGAACTACAGTAGCCCTAGAATATAAACATAATAATATATTATATTATTCTTCCATCAGAACTACAGTAGCCCTAGAATATAAACATAATAATATATTCTATTATTCTTCCATCAGAACGACTGTAGCCCTAGAATATTAATATAATAATATATTATATTATTCTGCCATCAGAACTACTCTTGCCCTAGAATGCTTAACCCTGCAAGAACCGAATTAATTTCTCCTGGCCAATTTTTTCTTTTTTTTAAAAATCAGATACTGTTGTAGGAGTCCTAATCACAGGAAAATGTAATGTTAAAAAATTAATAGTGTTTTTGTAAGGTTTTATAGCCATAAATCATAACTCAGAAATCATGCTCTAATTTGCATTTTGGGGATATTTATCACAATAATAACATATGTACATGTTCTAGACATTCTAATGATCACGAAAAAATATATTACAGGCATTTTACTTGTGTTTTAGTGAGAAATAGCTTCAGTTAAAAAGTGAGAAGTTGTTCGTCCAAACGCTAGAATTT
Source organism: Nannobrachium achirus (assembly GCF_963921795.1). NCBI lineage: Eukaryota > Metazoa > Chordata > Actinopteri > Myctophiformes > Myctophidae > Nannobrachium > Nannobrachium achirus. The sequence continues at coordinate 732,715 of NC_137820.1, read as the reverse complement.
CAACTTCTCTGGGAGGTGTGAATGTCGGCCTCTGTGGGGGGTATTTATATGCAAATATCGTGGCCAATGGCATTGTAATACTAAACAATAGGATTTAATGGTGATCTTAATGTGAAAAAAGAACAGGAAAACTAACTATAACATTTTTTTAAAAATGATTTAAAAAATGTTGCCAAAAAGCAACGCTGGGCCTTGCAGGGTTAATATTCCATTATAAATATAATAATATATTCTATTATTCTCCACCAGTGGTTACATAACCTTGTTAGGTTTGGTGGTAACGGAGTAATTTAACAAGTTACTTTTGCAATATAGCAGGATCGTTACCAGTTACATTTCCCAAAAAATAACGTAGTTAATTAGGTATTTAAGACCTAGAATTCCCTGTTCTTTCTGTTGCCACAAAGGAAAAATAATCCATCTGACACATTTGCGCTGTTTCCTGAATGAATGAGCTCCATCTCTCTGTCAGAGGAGCCTAGCTGACTGAGGATGCATGCATGCTTGCATGGCCTGCATTTTTACACGGAAAAGGGTGACCGACCAGAAATGTGTTGCAGTCTGTGTTGGTTGCAATGTCATTCTACAGTTTGAGGCAGGTTACGAAATTTGGTGTAACACAGGGTCACCCACGATCATCTAACAACATAAGGAGAACGTATTTGTGCGTGTCTTGTTTACATTAATTTACAGTTGCGCACGACATGGCAGGGCTTGAGAGAAGACCTTTAGTAAGGCTGTGGAAGGATTCACATTCACACTATTGTTGGATTTACTGGTGAAAGGATAGAGCAGTGTCATTACAAGCTGCACGCAGCCACACACAGCTGTCAGCCACAACAATCCGCTAGACTGCACTCTATTTTATGTTTACCAAACTTCCTCGCAGGTGGGTTTTAATGGTCGGTAACGGAAAAAGTAACCTAACAAGTTACCTTTCTCAGTGGGTAACGCAGTAACTTAACGGATTAGTTTTTCAATTCAGTAACGAATGTAACCTAACGAGTTACTATGAAAAGTAACGATACCCAACACTGTAGAAAACGCAGTGACCTTATTTGGTAGTCACCTGTTCAGTGTTTCATATAGTTTTGAGAACAGAAATTTAGTAAAACATATCTTCACTTTTCCAAGAGATTCACACAGATCTCATTCTCTACGACGTGTTGGCGTTCACAGCAGCACGGAACACACCAGGCTTACTTCACATTGACAGCTGTTATTGCGACCATAGGTCGCAGATTAGTATGTGGACGGTCACAGCTTGTTCGTATGTATGTCTGTCTGTCTGTAACGCCTGACACTGTGGTTCTATGGGTTTGATGCTCTGACATCATGCTCTGACGTCACTGTGATGTCAGGGGAACCACTCTAACAGAATGGGTTTGCAGCGCTGACATTGCTTCACTGTGATGTCACACTAACAGAATGGAGATATGCTGTGAGAGCCCAAACATGCTTACTCAGTTATTCGTTATGTGAAAGTCCTATGATGTCTATGACATCTGACATCATAACCTTTTGATTTTTGTTTGTCCAACCATGTGTTGTAATACAATGTCCATGTATTTGCTAGAGAATCACAGCGTTTACTTATTTATATCCATAATAATATATTTCCCCCTTAAAAACCTGCACTATTGACACGTTTCACACATATTTAATTTCTTTGCTAAATAGTTACTATATCGATTTAAAATCATTGAACGGAATCGTATCGTATGAATGAACCAATATCGTCCATGTATCGTATCGTCAACCATGTATCGTGATATGTATCGTATCGCTATTAAAATGTATCGTTACACCCCTAATAGTAATTATTAATGACTCCACGTCTGAGTCATTAGAACTCCGTTGTGAGCTTGTAGATCTGCTATTTTCACAATAGAACCGTGTTATACAAAATGTAATGCCTCAACTCTTAGTGCTCGCCAGGGTGGGGGGTCCCCAGTTAAAATATGATTATGTTGGGGGTCCCCGGTTAAAATATGATTGTTTTGGGGGTCCCCAGTTAAAATATGATTGTTTTGGGGGTCCCACTAAAATATGATTGTTTTGGGGGTCCCCAGTTAAAAAATATGAGTGTTTTGGGGGTCCCCAGTTAAAATATGCTTGTTTTGGGGGTCCCCAGTTAAAATATGATTGTTTTGGGGGTCCCCAGTTAAATTATGATTGTTTTGGGGGTCCCCAGTTAAAATATGATTGTTTTGGGGGTCCCCAGTTAAAGTATGATTGTGTTGGGGGTCCCCAGTTAAAGTATGATTGTGTTGGGGGGCGTGGCCTGACCAGGTTGAGAACCAGTGCAGTGGGGGTGTAGTGATGTGATGCTGATAGGCAGTGGTTTAGATTCACACTGAATGCTGATTGCATGAGCTGCAGCCCATATGGACCAATCATGAGCTGCAGCCCATATGGACCAATCATGAGCTGCAGCCCATATGGACCAATCATGAGCTGCAGCCCATATGGACCAATCATGAGCTGCAGCCCATATGGACCAATCATGAGCTGCAGCCCATATGGACCAATCATGAGCTGCAGCCCATATGGACCAATCATGAGCTGCAGCCCATATGGACCAATCATGAGCTGCAGCCCATATGGACCAATCATGAGCTGCAGCCCATATGGACCAATCATGAGCTGCAGCCCATATGGACCAATCAAACGCACAGAAGCAGCAGTTCTGTTCTGTCCGACCAATCACTGCACTGTGTTTGGTAGCAGCGGTTCTGTTCCACCAATCACGTTTCTTCCATTGGCTGCCATGAGTAGAGACCGACCAATAGCAGTGCTGCATTCTCTCAAGGTTTGAAATGAGGCCTTTCACTGTGTGTGTGTGTGTGTGTGTGTGTGTGTGTGTGTGTGTGTGTGTGTGTGTGTGTGTGTGTGTGTGTGTGTGTGTGTGTGTGTGTGTGTGGATATGAATCATAATTCCTGAAAGGCATCTTGTTCAAATGAGCATCTGAACTGATTTATTTTATTTTATTTTGCTTGTTGTATTGCACTCTGATATGTGTTTATTTAATGATATGTGTTTATTTAATGATATGTGTTTATTTAATGAATGAATCGGTTGTTTAATGTTACTGTCTGATAAGATAAGTTAAGATAACTGCCCTCATTTGATCTGTTCTCAATCTGGCTTCGTTGGGAAATAACTTGACCTTTCACCTCTTGTTTATTTAAAGGACGACCAACCCTTTTTACAACAAGGATTCATATTAAAGATTGTAATTAGAGAAAAGAAAATATGAGTGTTAAAATGCTTTCATCTATTGACTATTGCTTTCAATTGTTTTAGCCATTTTAGTATTTTGATATCAGAGGGTGGGGACATGCGTACAAGTGACTAAATATGTCTTTTTAAGACACAATAAGCTGGTAGTTTCTTTGTTACTATTTACACCAGCCCCCATAAGTCACATCTGCCCATGAAAGATTGCAGTGCATCTTGGGAATGGGCTTATTGTGTCTAAAAAGACACATTTGCGACCTGGGGGCATGCAAGCAAATCAAAATCGTTAAAATCACTAAAACAATAGAAAGCAGTGTTGTAAAAACAGAAAAATGCTCTGAATGTCAGATCATTGTTCAGCCATGGAGTTCCACAGGGCTCTCTGCTCGGCCCTGTTCTTGTTTTCACACTAGATATCTTTGACTTACAAGCTCAACAGCCACGGTGTCGTGAGCTTGTAGATCTGCTATTCTACGCCAAATGTTACCCCAGTATACAGACTGCAGGGTCCAAATGTTACCCCAGTATACAGACTGGTTCAAATGTTACCCCAGTATACAGACTGCAGGGTCCAAATGTTACCCCAGTATACAGACTGGTTCAAATGTTACCCCAGTATACAGACTGTAGGGTTCAAATGTTACCCCAGTATACAGACTGTAGGGTTCAAATGTTACCCCCCCAGTATACAGACTGGTTCAAATGTAACCCCAGTATACAGACTGGTTCAAATGTTACCCCAGCATACAGACTGCAGGGTCCAAATGTTACCCCAGTATACAGACTGGTTCAAATGTAACCCCAGTATACAGACTGTAGGGTCCAAATGTTACCCCAGTATACAGACTGGTTCAAATGTTACCCCAGTATACAGACTGGTTCAAATGTTACCCCAGTATACAGACTGTAGGGTGCAAATGTTACCCCAGTATACAGACTGTAGGGTCCAAATGTTACCCCAGTATACAGACTGGTTCAAATGTTACCCCAGTATACAGACTGGTTCAAATGTTACCCCAGTATACAGACTGTAGGGTGCAAATGTTACCCCAGTATACATACTGTAGGGTCCAAATGTTACCCCAGTATACAGACTGGTCCAAATGTTACCCCAGTATACAGACTGGTTCAAATGTTACCCCAGTATACAGACTGTAGGGTCCAAATGTTACCCCAGTATACAGACTGGTTCAAATGTTACCCCAGTATACAGACTGGTTCAAATGTTACCCCAGTATAAAGACTGGTTCAAATGTTACTCCAGTATACAGACTAGGGTTCAGGTCACATATATAAAACCAGTAAGACTCCCTAATCGGGAGATAAGCGACCGCCAGGTCGCAGCGTGATTTTAGGCCAAAATCTGTAGGAGCAGTGTCGAAAAATGTGTTTGAAAAAATCGGCCTGATGGTGGCGCTATATGGGACAGATCCATATTGATGAGATGAGTGTAGACATACTGTGTACCGATTTGCGTGATTTTAGGGCAAGATCTGTAGGAGCAGTGTCCAAAAATGTGTTTGGAGAAAAATTGGCCTGAAGGTGGCGCTATATGGGACAGATCCATGTTGATGACATGAGTGTAGAAATACTGTGTAGTGATTTGCGTGATTTTAGGGCAAAATCTGTAGGAGTAGTGTCCAAAAATGTGTTTTAAAAAATTGGCCTGAAGGTGGCGCTAAATGGGACAGATCCATGTTAACACTTGGGGAGCCAAACTCGTTCAGTGACGAGTTAAGGCCACTAGGTGTCGCCCTGCCAAAAGGAGTTATCTCGTTGAGAGACAAGACAACAAAGGCTTAACTATACGTGCAGCTGCCTGCCCTCTGAATGACCCGAGTCCAAACGTCACCCCGTAGCAGAGAGAGAGACAGGGAGAGGGAGAAAATAGCGGAGGCTGCTTACATTGCTTTCCATTCTACTCTGAAACATAAACAGGGCTTTATCTCTGAATTAGGTGAAAAGACAGACGGACAGCTGGTCGAGGTTTTGACAGTAACTGCAACCTGACGGTCGCAATAAAAAGCTAGATCCGCCGCTGCAGTTCGTTGGAGCGACTGGTAAAAAAAGAAAGGCTCGCTGCCACTCAAAGTGAATACTGGCCAATCACAGTGTGTTTTTTTCTGGGACCTAAATTCAAATTCAAGGAGCTTTATTGGCATGAGGAGACAAACGTTTACATTGCCACAGCAAGTGCCTCTGGGAAAGAGGGAGTCCTGCCTCTGATTGGCCAACTGAACTTCCCTTTCTGTGACACGTGGAAGAATTCCGTAAAAGTTGCCAGTCCTTTTTTACCAGCTCTCCACAGCCAGAGGAGGCTCTACCTTTCTATTAGGGCATTAACCAAAAAGTCGACAAGTCGACTTCATTAAACAAGTCGACTCCCACTAGAGAAAGTCGAAAGTATAAGTTTAAAAAAAAAGTAGTACTTTCTATTGTGAAAATAGCAGATCTACATGCTCACAACGCCTCGCATCGCCTTAAATTGTCACTTTAGAAATGTGCAGATACCCTCTATACACTTAAACTTTATGTTGGTTTGCTTACTGTTGAGTGAGAAAACAATGTTTCACATTAAGTTAATCATCTGGGGACCCCACAAAATAAATGGGGGGTCGTGTGTGATGTGATGACGTCATCAAATGATAAAGTCGACTTCAACTCAACTTTTTTACTGAGTCGAGTCGACTTGCAAAAATCACAAGTTGTTAAAGCCCTACTTTCTATGTCTAGGGTTCAAGTGGTCAAATCTGTAAAGTGTTGCCTTGACAAAGTGAAAGTGACGCTGTCATCATGATGACGTCACAATGAGGTCATGATGACGTCATGATGATGTCATGTGTGTTCCAGATGTACCAGAAGGAGGAGCCAATCAGAGCCCTCCAGGGTCTGAAGACGTCGTCCAGCTACGGGCAGCAGGGGGAGGGGCTGGGCTTTGACTCCTCCCACCTGCACTACGACAGCCGCGCTGCGCCTCACTACAACCAGCAGTGGGCGCCATACGACCAGCAGAGGTAAAAACATGTTTTATTCTGTTCATACGACCAGTAGAGGTAAAAACATGTTTTATTCTGTTCATACGACCAGTAGAGGTAAAAACAACATGTTTTATTCTGTTCATACGACCAGCAGAGGTAAAAACATGTTTTATTCTGTTCATACGACCAGTAGAGGTAAAAACATGTTTTATTCTGTTCATACGATCAGTAGAGGTAGAAACATGTTTTATTCTGTTCATACGACTAGTAGAGGTAGAAACAACATGTTTTATTCATTTCATACGACCAGTAGAGGTAAAAACATGTTTTATTCATTTCATACGACCAGTAGAGGTAGAAACATGTTTTATTCTGTTCATACGACCAGTAGAGGTAACAACATGTTTTATTCTGTTCATACGACCAGTAGAGGTAAAAACATGTTTTATTCTGTTCATACGACCAGTAGAGGTAAAAACATGTTTTATTCTGTTCATACGACCAGTAGAGGTAAAAACATGTTTTATTCTGTTCATACGACCAGTAGAGGTAAAAACATGTTTTATTCTGTTCATACGACCATCAGAGGTAAAAACATGTTTTATTCTGTTCATACGACCAGCAGAGGTAAAAACATGTTTTATTCTGTTCATACGACCAGTAGAGGTAAAAACATGTTTTATTCTGTTCATACGACCAGTAGAGGTAACAACATGTTTTATTCTGTTCATACGACCAGTAGAGGTAAAAACATGTTTTATTCTGTTCATACGACCAGTAGAGGTAAAAACATGTTTTATTCTGTTCATACGACCAGTAGAAGTAGAAACAACATGTTTTATTCTGTTCATACGACCAGTAGAGGTAGAAACATGTTTTATTCTGTTCATACGACCAGCAGAGGTAAAAACAACAAGCCTTTTACTGTAAACAGTTCACCTATAGAGCGTCGCAGCGGAAGTGGTTTCCTGGTGCCACTTAATATTCCCCATTCATTTTCCCCATAGACTTTTACAAAAATATTTACAACAATTATGTTAAGCCTTGAACCAAGCCTTTGATCCTATGTGAAAACATGTTTTAATATTACATTATTTGATATAGTACATTTAATAACTAGCCTTTGTTTAGTGATTTTCAAAATGTTCTTTTCATAGAAACTAAGGTTGTATGGTCATGATTCACTATAAAACAAGTCATTTTGGGGGTGAACTACTCCTTTAAGTGAAATCTCTTACCCTACCTTTAACCCTGCAAGGCCCAGCGTTGCTTTTTGGCAACATGTTTTAAATCATTTTTAGTTTTCCTGTTCTTTTTTCACATCAACATCACCATTACATCCTATTGTTTAGTACGATATTTGCATATAAATACCCCCCACAGAGGCTGACATTCACACCTCCCAGAGAAGTTGAAATTCCAGCGTCTGGACGAACAACATCTCACTTTTTAACTGAAGCTATTCCTCACTAAAACATAAGTAAAATGCCTGTAAT
>NC_137820.1:717500-720000 GCF_963921795.1 Nannobrachium achirus | reverse complement strand
ACTACAATGAGTCTATACTGAACTACAATGAGTCTATACTGAACTGCAATGATCTATACTGAACTACAATGATCTATACTGAACTACAATGATCTATACTGAACTACAATGATCTATACTGAACTACAATGAGTCTATACTGAACTACAATGATCTATACTGAACTACAATGATCTATACTGAACTACAATGAGTCTATACTGAACTACAATGATCTATACTGAACTACAATGAGTCTATACTGAACTACAATGAGTCTATACTGAACTACAATGAGTCTATACTGAACTACAATGAGTCTATACTGAACTAATGAGTCTATACTGAACTACAATGATCTATACTGAACTACAATGATCTATACTGAACTACAATGATCTATACTGAACTACAATGAGTCTATACTGAACTACAATGAGTCTATACTGAACTACAATGATCTATACTGAACTACAATGAGTCTATACTGAACTACAATGATCTATACTGAACTACAATGATCTATACTGAACTACAATGAGTCTATACTGAACTACAATGAGTCTATACTGAACTACAATGAGTCTATACTGAACTACAATGATCTATACTGAACTACAATGATCTATATTATACTGAACTACAATGATCTATACTGAACTAATCAGTCTATACTGAACTACTCTCTTTATCTGCTGGACAGATAAAGAGCAATAATAAAGTAGATTTTCTCCTTTGTTGTGTCGCTGAAAAAAGCCACTTTAGTGTGACAATTTTGTTAAAATTATGTGGCCTGTGATGATCGGGTCCAAAGTGACCGTGGCGAAAAATTATAGTTCACAAGCTGTGTTCACATTAGCTCTCTCATTGTAAATGAATAGACTGTAATAGACTAACCCTAACACTGAATGAATAGACTCCAAACATGCTTCCGCCTCCTAAAAAGGTATCCACCCACATCACACAGAAACTGTCTGTTCCGCCCTCTTGCTATCGCCCTCTTGGCCCTCACTGACGGGTAACATGTTGTAAAGTGTTGTAAAGTGTTGTAACCTGTTGTAAAGTGTTGTAAAGTGTTGTAACGTTCCCAGGCGTGCCTCTGCCCCTCACTGCAGGGCTCCTGAGCCCCAGAAATCCGCCTCCAAACCCCCAGAGGATCCGGGTCTTCGCTCCAACCACTACGACCCTGACGAGGACGAGGAGTCCTACAGGAAGCAGCTGTCCTACTTCGACAGGCGGAGCTTCGACAGCAAGGCCTTAAGCTCCGCCTCCGTAGGCCTCAACCGCTTCCACGAGCTCAGCAAGCCTACCCAGCTGGCCTACCCTTATAGCAGGTACTGTCCTATAGGTCTACTGGCCTACTGCCCAGCTGGCTTACCCTTAGGTAGGTAGGCCTACACTCCACCCTTATGCAGGTAAGCCTACACTCTACCCTTATAGCAGGTAGGCCTACACACCTACCCTTATAGCAGGTAGGCCTACACCCTTACCTACCCTTATAGCAGGTACTATCCTATAGGCCTACTGGCCTACTGCCCAGCTGGCTTACCCTTAGGTAGGTAGGCCTACACTCTACCCTTATAGCAGGTAGGCCTACATCTCTACCCTTATAGCAGGTAGACCTACACTCACACCCTTATAACAGGTAGGCTTACACCCTACCCACATAGCAGGTAGGCCTACACCCCTACCTACCCTTATAGCAGGTAGGTCTACACCCCTACCCTTATAATAGGTAGGCCTACACTCTACCCTTATAGCAGGTAGGCCTACACTCTACCCTTATAGCAGGTAGGCCTACACTCTACCCGTATAGCAGGTAGACCTACACCCCTACCCTTATAGCGGGTAGACCTACACTACCCTTATAGCAGGTAGACCTACACTCCACCCTTATAGCAGGTAGGCCTACACTACCCTTATAGTAGGCCTACACTCTACCCTTATATGCCTACACTCCACCCTTATGCAGGTAAGCCTACACTCTACCCTTATAGCAAGTAGGCCTACACCCCTACCCTTATAGCAGGTAGGCCTACACCCCTACCTACCCTTTTAGCAGGTAGGCCTACACTCTACCCTTATAGCAGGTACTGTCCTATAGGCCTACTGGCCTACTGCCCAGCTGGCTTACCCTTATAGCAGGTAGGCCTACATATACCCTTATAGCAGGTAGGCCTACACTCCTATTATAACAGGTAGGCCTACACCCCTACCCTTATAGCAGGTAGGCCTACACTATACCCTTTTAGCAGGTAGGCCTACACCCCTACCCTTATAGCAGGTAGGCCTACATCCCTACCCTTATAGCAGGTAGGCCTACACTATACCCTTATAGCAGGTAGGCCTACACTATACCCTTTTAGCAGGTAGTTCTACACCCCTACCCTTATAGCAGGTAGGCCTACACTATACCCTTATAGCAGGTAGGCCTACACTATACCCTTATAGCAGGTAGGCCTACATCCCTACCCTTATAGCAGGTAGGCCTACACTATACCCTTATAGCAGGTAGGCCTAC
>NC_137820.1:622500-712500 GCF_963921795.1 Nannobrachium achirus | reverse complement strand
CAAGGATGTCCTGTTTATTTTCACAAGCATGATTTCGTTCAGTCAGGAGTCAAGACCACTTTTTACCAAACCTGGGCCACAGCGTTTGTCACGGGCGGTAGAAAAGGCCGCTTATTGAACATGGAGGTGATGAAAAACTTAGATCAGACAGGAGAGGAATGTACTAGGGCAAAACTTCTGTTGTGCGCATAGAGTATATGGTCGTGCGAGGGGGGGAGAGTGCAGGGTTCTCAATACAATCCAACAATCTTTGTTAGGCAGCAGCTTGTGATTGGCTGCAGGGAGACCGCGCTGCATTTTGGGAAATGTAGTGTTTTTCCCATATTGTTGGTTTTTGATCACCGTGGTAGATCCTTCATTGCGGTAGCAAAGTACAGTAACTACAGTACAGTATAGATATTGTAAAACGCGGCAAACGCGTCGTGGGCCTCCAGTGACATCAAAGAGATTGGCGTGTAGACACCTCGTGGCCATCCTATGTGTTAATATATTAGCTGTAATAAATGATAGATATTAAGTGCAAATATGGTAAATGGTAAATGGTAAATGGTGCATTTATATAGCGCTTTTAATCCAAAGCGCTTTACATAGATTGTGCATTACATTCACCCATTCACACACACATTCATACACCGGTGGCGGAGGAAGCCATGCAAGGCACCAACCTACTCACCGGAGGCAATTAGGGGTTCAGAGTCTTGCCCAAGGACCCTTCGACATTAACTCAGGGGGAGCCTGGATTCGAACTGGGAACCCTTCGGGATTTATACCCTTCGTGCTCTAATACCAGTTTCTCTACCCCTGAGCTATGCCGCCCCCGGTCATAATATATGAATATATTATCTGTAATAAATGATAGATATTAATATCTTAGCTATAATAAGTGATTATTGTGTTAACAGTGAACTCTGTAGCAGAGCCCATGACGTCGCCCCGCCCCCCCGGCAGGGACGACGCCCCCCAGGGTGGGGGCTACCTGTCCCCCAGGGGTGGGGGTCTCCCCCCCGCCGCCGACAAGTCCCCCGTCAACGGCACGGAGGCCAAGGTGTCGTACAGCCGATACGTCCCCAAGCCTTACACCAGCACCGCACGGCCCTTCGAGCGCAAGTTCCACAGCCCCAAGTTCAACCACAACCTGTTGCCTAGCGACGCCACACTGCCTCCCCAGCCCCAGGAGCATCCCGCCCTGTCCCCCCAGCCCCAGGAGCATGACAGCGGCCTGGACACCTTCACTCGAACCCTGGACAACAGAGCCAAGTACCTGACGCACAACAACATCAACACCATGACCAAGGCCATCCCCGTCAGGTCAGTATGACCCACATCACTGTCAGGTCAATATGACCCACAACAACATCAACACCATCACCAAGGCCATCCCCGTCAGGTCAGTATGACCCACATCACTGTCAGGTCAATATGACCCACAACAACATCAACACCATCACCAAGGCCATCCCTGTCAGGTCAGTATGACCCACATCACTGTCAGGTCAATATGACCCAATACAACATCAACACCATCACTGTCCGGTCAATATGACCCACAACAACATCAATACCATCACTGTCAGGTCAGTATGACCCACATCAGTGTCCGGTCAATATGACCCACAACACTGTCAGGTCAATATGAACCACAACAACATCAATACCATCACTGTCAGGTCAGTATGACCCTGGCAAAGTATTGTGCTATAATTGGCAGCCGCCACATATGGCGGCGACGCTGTTACTTATTTGGATTACTGAGTGACATGCCTATTGTATCATGAAAACATATGCCATGATTTTGTGAATGTATTCTTGCTTCACCAATAATATGTGTGTCCTTGTATTGCATCTCTTATGTGGACATAAATAATGTTCAGCCCCAGTGTGTTGGAGGATGACGAGGAGGATGAAGGGCACACGGTGGTGGCCACGGCGCGGGGGGTCTTCAACAGCAACGGGGGGGTCCTCAGCTCCATAGAGACGGGGGTCTCCATCATCATCCCCCAGGGGGCGATACATGACAGCCTGGAGCAGGAGGTCTACTTCAAGGTGTGCAGAGACAACAGCATCCTGCCTCCACTGGACAAGGAGAAAGGTTGGTTACACTGTTACCATTCTGATGGTTACAATGTTGTTCATTACAATGACTCTGTCTGTGCTAGTGTGTTTCTGTTGTTTCCAATGGGACTACAGTTCATTACAATGACTCTGTCTGTGCTAGTGTGTTTGTTATGTTTCCAGTGGAACTACAGTTCATTAGAATGACTGTCTGTGCTAGTGTGTTTCTGTTTCCAATGGGACTACAGTTCATTACAATGACTCTGTCTGTGCTAGTGTGCTTCTGTTATGTTTCCAATGGGACTACAGTTGATTACAATGACTCTGTCTGTGCTAGTGTGCTTCTGTTGTTTCCAATGGGACTACAGTTCATTAGAATGACTCTGTCTGTGCTAGTGTGTTTGTTATGTTTCCAGTGGAACTACAGTTCATTAGAATGACTGTCTGTGCTAGTGTGTTTCTGTTTCCAATGGGACTACAGTTCATTAGAGTGACTCTGTCTGTGCTAGTGTGTTTCTGTTGTTTCCAATGGGACTACAGTTCATTATAATGACTCTGTCTGTGCTAGTGTGTTTCTGTTATGTTTCCAGTGGAACTACAGTTCATTAGAATGACTCTGTATGTGCTAGTGTGTTTCTGTTATGTTTCCAATGGGACTACAGTTCATTAGAGTGACTCTGTCTGTGCTAGTGTGTTTCTGTTGTTTCCAGTGGAACTACAGTTCATTAGAATGACTCTGTCTGTGCTAGTGTGTTTCTGTTAAGTTTCCAATGGGACTACAGTTCATTAGAATGACTCTGTATGTGCTAGTGTGTTCTGTTATGTTTCCAATGGGACTACAGTTCATTAGAATGACTCTGTATGTGCTAGTGTGTTTCTGTTAAGTTTCCAATGGGACTACAGTTCATTAGAATGACTGTATGTGCTAGTGTGTTTCTGTTATGTTTCCAATGGGACTACAGTTCATTAGAATGACTCTGTCTGTGCTAGTGTGTTTCTGTTATGTTTCCAATGGGACTACAGTTCATTATAATGACTCTGTCTGTGCTAGTGTGTTTCTGTTATGTTTCCAATGGGACTACAGTTCATTAGAATGACTCTGTCTGTGCTAGTGTGTTTCTGCTATGTTTCCAATGGGACTACAGTTCATTAGAATGACTCTGTCTGTGCTAGTGTGTTTCTGTTATGTTTCCAATGGGACTACAGTTCATTAGAATGACTCTGTCTGTGCTAGTGTGTTTCTGTTGTTTCCAGTGGAACTACAGTTCATTAGAATGACTCTGTCTGTGCTAGTGTGTTTCTGTTATGTTTCCAATGGGACTACAGTTCATTAGAATGACTATGTCTGTGCTAGTGTGTTTCCGTTATGTTTCCAATGGGACTACAGTTCATTAGAATGACTCTGTCTGTGCTAGTGTGTTTCCGCTATGTTTCCAATGGGACTACAGTTCATTAGAATGACTGTCTGTGCTAGTGTGTTCTGTTATGTTTCCAATGGGACTACAGTTCATTAGAATGACTCTGTCTGTGCTTGTGTGTTTTTGTTGTTTCCAATGGGACTAAAGTTCATTAGAATGACTCTGTCTGTGCTAGTGTGTTTCTGTTATGTTTCGGACATGTATAGAGGAGGGATAGTGAGATGGTTTGGACATGTACAGAGGAGGATAGTGAGATGGTTGGACATGTACAGAGGAGGGACAGTGAGATGGTTTGGACATGTACAGAGGAGGGACAGTGAGATGGTTTGGACATGTACAGAGGAGGATAGTGAGATGGTTGGACATGCAGAGGAGGTACAGTGAGATGGTTTGGACATGTACAGAGGAGGATAGTGAGATGGTTTGGACATGTACAGAGGAGGATAGTAAGATGGTTTGGACATGTACAGAGGAGGATAGTGAGATGGTTTGGACATGTACAGAGGAGGACAGTGAGATGGTTTGGACATGTACAGAGGAGGGACAGTGAGATGGTTTGGACATGTACAGAGGAGGGACAGTGAGATGGTTGGACATGTACAGAGGAGGATAGTGAGATGGTTTGGACATGTACAGAGGAGGATAGTGAGATGGTTTGGACATGTACAGAGGAGGGACAGTGAGATGGTTTGGACATGTACAGAGGAGGATAGTGAGATGGTTTGGACATGTACAGAGGAGGATAGTGAGATGGTTGGACATGTACAGAGGAGGTACAGTGAGATGGTTTGGACATGTACAGAGGAGGATAGTGAGATGGTTTGGACATGTACAGAGGAGGATAGTGAGATGGTTTGGACATGTACAGAGGAGGACAGTGAGATGGTTTGGACATGTACAGAGGAGGGACAGTGAGATGGTTGGACATGTACAGAGGAGGATAGTGAGATGGTTTGGACATGTACAGAGGAGGGACAGTGAGATGGTTTGGACATGTACAGAGGAGGATAGTGAGATGGTTTGGACATGTACAGAGGAGGACAGTGAGATGGGTTGGACATGTACAGAGGAGGGACAGTGAGATGGTTGGACATGTACAGAGGAGGGACAGTGAGATGGTTTGGACATGTACAGAGGAGGACAGTGAGATGGTTTGGACATGTACAGAGGAGGATAGTGAGATGGTTTGGACATGTACAGAGGAGGGATAGTGAGATGGTTTGGACATGTACAGAGGAGGGACAGTGAGATGGCTCTGATCCACAAGCCTATGGGCAAATTGAACCATATCACTGCTCCCTATCACAAGTGATTCATTGATATAATAATAGAAAAAGTGATTTTGTGTTTCATGACTCTTTAAGGAGGGCGTGATGTCAGTCTGATGAAACCATCCTGAGTCCTCTGGTGATGTCCTCTCTCTCTCTCTCTCTCTCTCTCTCTCTCTCTCTCTCTCTCTATCTCTCTCTCTCTCTCTCTCTCTCTCTCTCTCTCTCTCTCTGGTAATGTCATGGTAATGTCTCTCTCTCTCTCTCTCTAGGTGAAACCCTCCTGTCTCCTCTGGTGATGTGTGGTCCACATGGCCTGAAGTTCCTGAAGCCGGTGGAGCTGCGTCTTCCTCACTGCGCCTCCATGACCCCCGATGGTTGGTCTTTTGCTCTAAAATCCTCCGACTCCACGTCGGGTACGCTGTCCTCTCTGTCCTCACTGTCCTCTCTGTCCTCTCTGTCCTCACTGTCCCCGCTGTCCCTCCTGCCCCCCCCCCCCCCCCCCCCCCCCCCCTCACCCCAGGGGTCATCACCATGCTGGCTCGTGGTGGACATGTTGTTCCTAAAGGTGTCACACACAGTGCCGTGGTAAATCAGTGTCAACCATAGTGTGAAGAAAGCCTGGAGATTTGACCTTCAGTTATTGGCTCTTCTGATCCAAATGAGAACATTATAAAGTTATGTAAAAATGTATCGTGTTGATGACCCCCGTCTCCTGTTTTCACTTTCACACCTGTTGATATTTTCACGACCAATTCACACCGGCAGCGTCGTGTTTCTGCTGCTGCAAGACTGCAGCAATAAGATAGGCCTATTAAAGTCCCATTTGAAAAAAGCCTTAAAACCCCTGTTTTTCTGGAAAGCTAGAAACAAAATTCCAAAACTATTTGATAGCTTACACTTTTGGCTTTCATTGAATTCAGAAAAACTTCAAATATCTTTTTCAAAAAGGAAATTGCTACGTACTAAAAGAAAATGTGTTCCCGGCCTTAATGGGTTAAATGCAAAAACAGACAAAAAAACAGACAAATGACAGACATTTGAATAAATGATTATGATAATGATTATTATTATTATTAATGGCATCTTAGGTCAGACGACGGCCATGTTGTTGTTGGTCAGCGTTGATTCAATGCTCTCAGGATTACGCTCTGTTCCTGTGGACACCTTGCCAGTGTTCATTTTGACTGCAGATTTTGATTTAGTTTTAGTCATAGTCTTTTGAATAAAATGTCATATAGTTTTAGTCATAGTCTTTTGAATAAAATGTCATTTAGTTTTAGTCATATTTTAGTCATTTAGGCACTTGGTTGTGTGCTGGAAATATCTGATCTACAAGCTCACTAAGGTGTGAGCTTGTAGATCCGCTATTTTCAGAGCGCAACACCCAAGCCCAATAACACATTAACTGACTAGTCTTAGTTCTACTGGATCTCTTCTCCGCTAGTCTTAGTTCTACTGGATCTCTTCTCCACTAGTCTTAGTTCTACTGGATCTCTTCTCCACTAGTCTTAGTTCTACTGGATCTCTTCTCCTCTAGTCTTAGTTCTACTGGATCTCTTCTCCACTAGTCTCAGTTCTACTGGATCTCTTCTCCTCTAGTCTTAGTTCTACTGGATCTCTTCTCCTCTAGTCTTAGTTCTACTGGATCTCTTCTCCACTAGTCTTAGTTCTACTGGATCTCTTCTCCACTAGTCTTAGTTCTACTGGATCTCTTCTCCTCTAGTCTTAGTTCTACTGGATCTCTTCTCCACTAGTCTTAGTTCTACTGGATCTCTTCTCCACTAGTCTTAGTTCTACTGGATCTCTTCTCCTCTAGTCTTAGTTCTACTGGATCTCTTCTCTACTAGACTTAGTTCTACTGGATCTCTTCTCCTCTAGTCTTAGTTCTACTGGATCTCTTCTCTACTAGACTTAGTTCTACTGGATCTCTTCTCCGCTAGTCTTAGTTCTACTGGATCTCTTCTCCTCTAGTCTTAGTTCTACTGGATCTCTTCTCCGCTAGTCTTAGTTCTACTGGATCTCTTCTCCACTAGTCTTAGTTCTACTGGATCTCTTCTCCACTAGTCTTAGTTCTACTGGATCTCTTCTCCACTAGTCTTAGTTCTACTGGATCTCTTCTCCTCTAGTCTTAGTTCTACTGGATTTCTTCTCCGCTAGACTTAGTTCTACTGGATCTCTTCTTCACTAGTCTTAGTTCTACTGGATCTCTTCTCCACTAGTCTTAGTTCTACTGGATCTCTTCTCCGCCAGTCTTAGTTCTACTGGATCTCTTCTCCGCTAGTCTTAGTTCTACTGGATCTCTTCTCCACTAGTCTTAGTTCTACTGGATCTCTTCTCTGCCAGTCTTAGTTCTACTGGATCTCTTCTCCACTAGTCTTAGTTCTACTGGATCTCTTCTCCTCTAGACTAAGTTGTCCCTCCCTGACATTGTGTGTTTAATTTGTTGACAACATAGACAATATATTTAGTTTTAGATTTTTAGAAATAAATAAATAGAATAAATAAACACTGCTGGTGTGAATTTGCCGTAAACTCCATGTTATGTGTGTGTGTGTGTGTGTGTGTGTGTGTGTGTGTGTGTGTGTGTGTGTGTGTGTGTGTGTGTGTGTACACCGTCCTTATATTCTTATGTTTCATCTGTGATAATAATACATAATATTAGATTAGTAGATCAGCTATTGTTATGACCTCACTATGACGTTGAAAACTACCTATGAAGGTGGATTGTGCTTTTTAATGGGAATGGAGTGGTTTCATTTTCTATAACCATTAACCAATGGAGTGGTTTCATTCTCCATAACCATTAACCAATGGAGTGGTTTCATTCTCCATAACCATTAACCAATGGAGTGGTTTCATTCTCCATAACCATTAACCAATGGAGTGGTTTCATTTTCTATAACCATTAACCAATGGAGTGGTTTCATTTTCTGTAACTATTAACCAATGGAGTGGTTTCATTCTCCATAACCAATAGGAAGGCAAAACAGGGAAACGAATCCTGTGGAAACTATGCCTTTGTAGGAAATGTTCAGGAAAAGAGCAGTAAAAACTGAAGAGTTGAAATCCTGCAAGCCAAATGACGACTCCAACGTTCAGAACTGGGCCAGTTCACAGCCCTTATGGGGACCATATGGGGGCCAGATCACAGCCCATATGGGGACCAGATGGGGGCCAGATCACAGCCCATATGGGGACCAGATGGGGACCATATGGGGGCCAGATCACAGCCCATATGGGGATGATCTTGAGGTCATTACCAGGACGTCATATGGACTATAGGATTATTGTTATTGTTTGTAATGTTAGTTGAAATATGAGCATGTAAGGTTATATTCTGGGACATACAGTATCTTTATCTGGCCTCGGTCGGACCCTCTCTGATTAATCCAGGACGTCCGTTTCCGTTGGCAGAATTTATGTTGGTTGAAATCAGGTGATATTCTCGGCCAGATCTGACTAGTCATGGTTTGACTTGATCTGGACCCAATGGAGACGTCACTGATTGGTCCAGGTCCTGACTGTGGAGACATCACTGATTGGTCCAGGTCCTGACTGTGGAGACATCACTGATTGGTCCAGGTCCTGACCGTGGAGACATCACTGATTGGTCCAGGTCCTGACCTTGCTTGCTGGGAATGGCACATCTCTAGGATGATGTTTATTGATAGGAGGATGTTAGTGAATGATAGGATGAACCTGTTAGTTAGCTTAGTTAGTTTAGTTAGTTTAACAATTCATTGCAACGAATGGAATACAGTTAGACTTGGTGTTAAAGGGCTCCGCGTTCGGAAATGTTGCCTGAGTTTTGTACATGCTTGCTTGCTAAGCAAAATCAGGGAACTTTAAGCAAAACTTAAGTAAACATAGCAATGCATACCTGTATGATAAAACATAAGTAAACATAGCAGTGCGTACCTGTATGATAGATCATATATCATACAGGTATGTTCATACCTGTATGATAGATCATATATCATATTGGATGATTGGATGATGACAGTGTGACGTCATGACCAGCAGATCAGTGAATGAGGAATAGGAAAGGAGCTTCCTGACAGCTGATCACAGCAGGGCGGGGCCAGACTCCTGTGTCCTGCATAAACTAACGCTGAGCTTTATTTAGTTATTCAGTTAGTTAGTTTGTCAATGTGTTTTAGTGGATGGATCTAACAGTGTGTTGTGGTTGTGACTGCAGGGTGAGGGTCAGTGAAGGTTTTTAACAGTGTGGTTCTGGTTCTGGTTGTGACTGCAGGGTTAGTGAATGATGGATGTAACAGTGTGTTAGGGTTGGGTTAGGGAATGATGGATCTAACAGTGTGTTTTGTTAGTGAATGTTTTTAAGTGTGTTGTGGTTGTGACTGCAGGGTGAGGTTTTAGTGAAGGTTTTTAAGTGTGTTGTGGTTGTGACTGCAGGGTGAGGTTTTAGTGAAGGTTTTTAACAGTGTGGTTCTGGTTCTGCAGGCGACCCCAAGACCTGGCAGAACAAGTCTCTTCCTGGAGACCCAAACTACCTGGTGGGAGCCAACTGTGTGTCCGTGCTGATCGACCACTTCTGATCCTAACAGTACACTGCTGAAGACCACAGAGTCAATACTGAAGACCACAGCCTCCATAAAGTCCACTTCTAAAGACGACAACGTTAATAAAGTCCACTACTGAAAACGACTGCTGAAGACGACAACGTGAATAAAGTCCACTGCTGAAGAGGACAGTGTGAAGACAGCTGGTCTGTTACTGAATGTTCCTGTCTGTTTCCTCTGGTGTTTACTGGAACCAGACCGGACCGGACTACACTGGACCGGACTACACTGGAGCGGACCGCACTGGACCGGACTGCATGAAAAGACAGGACCGAACCTGCTCACATTGAAGCACTGGACCGGACCAGACTACCCTAATGGACCGAACTGAACTGTTCAGAACTGAAGGCTCTGAACAGTATTTTTATTTGGTGCTTTCATGTCTTGCAAAAAAAAGGAAAAAAAAACTAAAAACTAAAAACAAACAAAAATTATATATATATATATATATATATATATATATATATATATATATATATAAATATGATGGAAGTGTTGTTGGAATGCATGAGCAGACTGAATAATCTCATTTTGACATTTCTAGATAATTTTATAAAGAAAAAAAAAGAAAGTCAAAATGGGGGAAACATATTAGGAAATTAATTTATAATTGCAATGTCTTGTTTTCATACTCGTAGTGCACTCCCACATATAGAGAAGTTGCTATAATTATATGCAAAACTTTAACGGTTTCCTGAAGGGAGAAGATTTATAAATCTGATAAACTATTATTCTGAATGAAGGTTATAAGTATTAGATTAATAAATCTAATAAGCTATTATTCTGAATGAAGGTTAAGTATTATAGCATCAGCCTGTTTATTCCAAATGGGCTCTGTCTGTCTGTCTGTCTGTCTGTCTGTCTGTCTGTCTGTCTGTCTGTCTGTCTGTCTGTCTGTCTGTCTGTCTGTCTGTGTGTGTGTGTGTGTGTGTGTGTGTGTGTGTGTGTGTCTCTAGAAGTGATGTTTTGTAGCTCTGTTTAAATCCTATAGATCTAATAATAATACTGACTTGGTTTCTACAAGCTCCTGCTGTCTATCTATGAATGTAGATAGATGTTATGAATCTATGCATGCGATGACTCAGGTCATGTAAGTTCAGCCCCGCCCACTGCAAGCAGTGATGCCTTATAAATGATATAATTATTATAATAAATAACGAGTTATGATATCAGCAGATTCACCTTTCAGTGCAACGTATAGAAAAGAAAGAAAGAAAGGAGAAAAAAAGGAGAAAAGGAGATTGTTTATTTCAAGACGTTTGTTGCACAAACGCCAGGAGAATGCTTTGTTTTTACTGCTATGCATCTGGAGTGCGAGGACGGGCTGTACATATACCGCTAGCATAACGCTAGCTACGTAACGCTGTACATAATGCTAGCATAGCGCTAGCTACATAACGCTGTACATACTGCTAGCATAAAGCTAGCATAATGCTAGTCACATTAACTCTGTACATAATGCTAGCATAATGCTAGCTACATAACACTGTACATACTGCTAGCAAAGTGCTAGCATAACGCTAGCCACATAACGCTGTACATAATGCTAGCATATGGCCTTGGTTCTCTGTAAATTAACTTTTGTAAATCTTTGTTATTTTGTATAAAAGAGAGGAAAAATGTTTGTTTAAAAAAAGAGAGAGACATAATAATGGAGATACACAGTTAGCCTATGTTTGTATCGTGGTTTAATCCCAGAGTAATGGATCTAACGGTGAGTTTTAACAGCCGGTGACCGCCTGCGGTAGACTAGTGTGTCATCTGTCTTTGGGACACGGCTGCTACTGGCCATAGCAAGTGATGAGTGATGGTTGGAAAGTGGGTGAAAAAACATGAAAAATAGTTTATCTTTTAGGCCAGTGGTTCTCAACCTTTTCAGGCCGCGACACCCAAAAGAATCATATTTTAACTGGGGACCCCCCCCCCCCCCCCGCCCCCACCCTGACGAGCTCTAAAGGTTGAGATTTATAAATGTTGCTATATGCTATTTTCACAGTTTCTGCCTCGAATATTTGCCAATTTGACTAATTTGTCTTTTTAGAGGTGTTAAAAAGTCCTTAAATTGTCACTTTAGAAATGTGCAGATACCCTCTATACACTTAAACCTTGTGTTGGTTTGTTTACTGTTGAGAGAGAAAACAATGTTGCAACATTAAGTTAATCATCTGGGGACCCCCTGGGGGTCCTGACCCACATATTGAGAACCACTGTTTTAGACGACATCGTCGATGAGAGCCAATCAAAATCATGTGTTGCTTTGTTTACCTGATGGCAGGAAGGACCACTAGGAGGCGCTGTTTCCTGCTGTTAAAACCAAGAGTAAAACATAAGCAGGAAAAAAAGAAATCATCCAACTTTTTCTACCAATAAAATATTATTAATAATATTATTATATTATATTATTATTATATTATTAATATTGTTATTATTCTTATATTATTAATATTAGACGCAAATCGAAGGCGTTTTTAACAGAAGGAGAAAAGACAAAAAACAAAACAAAAAAAACATACAACTTTTTATTCTTATTTACAGAAATAAATAAAAAATAATACATTATGAAAGTGCTTGGTTTTAAATGGTTTTAAAAGACTTGTCTCTCCTGACTTCATTTGTGATACTGGATGCTGTATTGTTGTGCCCTGAAATGTATTTTTGTACTAAAATAGACCATTTATTATTCTGGCACACCAAGACACCGTTTAATAGACCATTTATTATTCTGGCACACCAAGACACCGTTTAATAGACCATTTATTATTCTGGCACACCAAGACACCGTTTTCTTTTGATATGACGACTGCTTGGATCCAACAACGTTTAGTTCCTGTTTGGCTCACATTGTTTTTATTTATTCCCCCCCCCCCCCCTCCTCCAAACAACGTTTATTTTTATTTTGCAACACATTTCCGATTATAGCACTGTATTAATAAATAAAATTCATTTTTAAAGTAATTATGCAGTGTGATGTTTATTCATTAATATTAATTATGCAGTGTGATGTTTATGCATTAATATTAATTATGCATATTATTATTATTATTATTCATTCATATCCTGTTAAATAATAATGATAATATTTTTATATGAAACACACTTAATATTTGAAGCAAATCTCAAAGACAATCAATGAATTCATGGATTGTCTTTTTTTTATAATGTATACATTTCTCGCATTTTTAAGCCAACAATTTGATGAAGTGGTTCCTTAAGGAGACACAAAGAGTCTGCTTTGTTCCCTATGGAGACACAAAGAGTCTGCTTTGTTCCCTATGGAGACACAAAGAGCCTGCTTTGTTCCCTATGGAGACACAAAGAGCCTGCTTTGTTCCCTATGGAGACACAAAGATTATCATTGATTGATTGATTGATTGAAGACTTTATTAGAAGTTTGCATAGGAAAAGGTACAGTTTCATGACAGTTCACTGGTACAAGGTCTACTAAAAGGAGATCCATGAAAAGACTAAGCTTATTTCCACAGGAAACCATTTAAGTATCTCATATAACATTGAATGACAGACAGATAGAACACAGTATACTATGCAGTAGATATGTAAAGAAAAAGAAAAAAGAAAACAGTAAGTCTAAACAAACAGTATATAGCTGGGAGGGAATTCGTAAATATTGGGCACTTGGTGACAAGTTTTTGATTTTTGGTATGGTGTTAGGTATGGGTATAAGGTTTTCAAAAACCATCGCAAACAAATTGGGCTCGCCCCCTAGTGGTCTGTTTGCGATGAATAAAATCATCAGTATATGGTTCAAACCCAAAATAATTGATGAAAGAGATTTTTCAATGGATTCTGTTAATATTGGGTATGATAAACAACATACTAAAAATTCCGGAAAAAATATCTACCGGAAAGGCACCATTTTCAAGATGGCGTCCACGATGGCTGCCAGGAGCTGAAAATGCCTATAAACTGGGTTTTAATGTGTAAAAATTCATAATAAATCTGCACTTGGTGAAGAGTTTTAGATTTTTGGTATGGTGTATGGGTATAAGGTTTTCAAAAACCATCGCAAACAAGTTGGGCTTGCCCCCTAGTGGTCTGTTTGCAATGAATACAATAGTAGATCTGTCAGTATATGGTTGAAACCCCAAATAATTGATAAAACAGATTTTCAATGGATTCTGTTACTATTGGGTATGATAAACAACATACTAAAAGTTTATGAAAAAATAACTACCTGAAAGCCATCATTTTCAAGATGGCGTCCACGATGACTGCCGGGAGCTAAAAATGCCTATTTAATGTGTAAAAATTCATATAAAATATGCACTTGGTGAAGACTTTTTGAATTTTGGCATGGTGTTAGGTATGGGTATAAGGTTTTCAAAAACCATCGCAAACAAGTTGGGCTCGCCCCCTAGTGGTCTGTTTGCAATGAATCAAATATTAGATAGGTCAGTATATTGTAGACCACTAGGGGGTGAGCCCAACTTGTTTGCGATAGTTTTTGAAAACCTTATACCCATACCTAACACCATGTAAAAATGTAAAAGCTAGTTACCAAGTGCATATTTTATATGAATTTTTACACATTAAATAGGCATTTTTAGCTCCCGGCAGCCATCGTGGACGCCATCTTGAAAATGATGGCTTTCAGGTAGTTATTTTTTCATAAACTTTTAGTATGTTGTTTATTATACCCAATAGTAACAGAATCCATTGAAAATCTGTTTTATCAATTATTTGGGGTTTCAACCATATACTGACAGATCTACTATTGTATTCATTGCAAACAGACCACTAGGGGGCGAGCCCAACTTGTTTGCGATGGTTTTTGAAAACCTTATACCCATACCTAACACCGTACCAAAAATCTAAAACTCTTCACCAAGTGCAGATTTATTATGAATTTTTACACATTAAAACCCAGTTTATAGGCATTTTCAGCTCCCGGCAGCCATCGTGGACGCCATCTTGAAAATGGTGCCTTTCCGGTAGTTATTTTTTCCAGATGTTTTAGTATGTTGTTTATCATACCCAATAGTAATCCATTGAAAAATCTCTTTTATCAATTATTTGGGGTTTCAACCATATACTGATGTATCGAATATTTGATTCATCGCAAACAGACCACTAGGGGGCGAGCCCAACTTGTTTGCGATGGTTTTTGTAAACCTTATAACAATACCTAACACCATACCAAAAATCAAAAACTTGTCACCAAGTGCCCAAAGTTGATGTTTTTTGACGGATTCCCTCCCAGCTAATATACAAAGAAGGGGCAGGGGAGGGTAGGGTTGGGCTAGGTTCGTTTTTTTTACCAGTTGCGAACGGCTGCTGCCTGTAAGTGGTTTTTCAGGGCAATTTTAAAGGATGCTAGTGATCCACACTCCTTTATGGCCTTCGGTAAGGCTTTCCACATTTTGGTGGTATAGCAGAAAAACGAGTTTGACCCTTTGTTGGTTTTGACTCTGGGTTGGAAGTGATCTGTGGCGCTGCCTCTGGTGTTGTAATTATGGACATCCTTAAAGTTTATAAAGTATTTTGACAGGTACTTGGGTATCATAGTGGTGTAGTGTATCTTGTACACCAGGCCCATTGCAAGTTGCTGTACTCTGTCATCTACTCTGAGCCACCCCACTCTTAACTGGTGAGTAGCGGTGAGGTGAGTCTGATAGGGAAGGTTAAGCAGGACCCTAATTAGTTTATTTTGGGCTGTTTCGAGTTTAGTTTTAAGGGCTTGTGTGGCGTCACGATACCATACGTGATACCATACGTGAACTCCGTAGTCAAATAGGGGCTGGATTATTGCACCAGCTATGATCTTCAGTGTGTTGAAATTGACCATTGGGGCGATCCTCTGTAGGCAGCAAGTTCGTTGGTTGATTGTATTTATTACTTTAGAAGTCATCTTTTCGCTGGAAAGATTAGCTTCAAGGATACATCCTAAGTAAGAGATTTCATTTTTTCGTTACATTCACCCATTCACACACACACACATTCATTACACTCAACCATTCACACACACACACACACACACACACACACACACACACACACACACACACACACACACACACACACACACACACACACACACACACACATCCACACAGCGATGTCAGAGGAAACCATGCTTGGCACCAACCTGCTCATCAGGAGCAGTTAGGGGTTCAGATTCCTGTGCTTTCTCTAGGACACTTTGACACTAACCACCTTGTACATATTGGTTATATCAGAGTCAGATTTAGACATTGACTACTTAGGGCTGGGCGATATGGTGATACATATCTTTGAGACGATACAATGTCTCCACGATATGCCTTTTCAGAGATATCGTATGTATCGTGATACAATGAGGGAGCCTTATAAAAAATCCTGTTGAATTGTTAATAGAGATATTCCTTGCTGAATTCATTTACACCTGCATTTTGGTCTAAATCGGTAGTTCTCAAACTTTAAAATGTCAAGGTCTCCCCTTAACTCTGACAGTTTACAAATGAAACCAAATGGACCTGTAAGGGTCCATTTGGTTCCATTTGTAAACTGTCAAAGTTACATACGTGTAAGGGTCAATTTAGACCTCCCAAAAGAAACCCAGAGAGTCCCTGGACCCCACTTCGAGGACCACTTGCAGCTAAAGTGCCTACAAACCCGTTGTAACTTCCAACTCCATTTAACCATGATAGATTCATGGAAAACACTGCTCCTTGGCTCTGGTGACTGGTATTGTCCTTCTAATGTGTGTTTTATTTTAGTTTAGTTTCCACGTGTTAGAAGGACATATCCTTTTCACAGATGTCATAACATTCCAAATCATTACTGATCATTCCCACTGGATTCAAGCAACTCTGACTTCAGAAGGCAGACATTTCTGTATTATAAATCCTTGGTCTCTTGAAATATTTTGAGACATGGATTTTATCAACAAAAGGGTTTGAATATTTCACTGTGTGTGCAATGCATCAAAAGTTAAAATGTTTTGTTCAATTACAGAAAATACACTTTTCCACAATATGTTTTTAGATGGATCTGTTCAATAGATGACATTACATTATTCCATTATAAAGTAAAGCTCACAAGAACTGATGATATTAAAGTATAGTTTATAGACCTTTAGAGGTGGTGATATGGTGATAAATGTGTCATTAGATTCTCATACTATTCATGGGTTGCATTTGTAGTCCTAAAGCGGCCATATTGAGGACCAACACAGGTCAGATTCAGATTCAGATTCAGATTTCTTTATTAACCATTGTGTAATACACAGGAATTTGCTTTGGCATACTACATTTTTACGTAGTCACCACAGCTGCCATGGACGGCGCTATCTTGGAGAACCTGCGCAACAATTTCGGGCAGTCAGCGACCGCCTTCCTTGAGGAGCAGATTCAATTTTCAATTTGTCCGACTGGCATAGAACCAATGTTCTACGTTAATCAAAACACCTGTGTTGGTCCTCAAAATGGCTGGTGTAGGACTACAAATGGCTGGTGTAGGACTACAAATGGCTGGTGTAGGACTACAAATGGCTGGTGTAGGACTACAAATGGCTGGTGTAGGACTACAAATGCAACCCATGAATACTGTATTATTAGATTCAGAAATGGCCTCTCAGCATCCCTCCACTGGCTCCCGGTTGCGGCCCGCACAGAATACGAAACACTGATGCTGACCTTCAAAGCAGCTCAAAGCAGCTCCTCCATACCTCCAAAACCTGATCAACCCCCACAACCCCACCCGTTCGCTCAGATCAGCCAACACAGGGATGCCGTCATAGCATAGTCTTTGCATTATGTTTAATTTACCACAGCAGTTTTAAAGAAAATCACCTGTGACTGCAAAATGGGTATCATTGAACTGTGCATGTATATTTATAGCATATACATGATCATTGAACTGTGCATGTATATATATATATATATATATATATATATATATATATATATATATATATATATATATATATATATATATATATATATATATATTGTTTGTTTTTATGTTGTATTTATATCTATCACATCCCAGGAGGGAACCTCAGTTCCAACTTCAGCCAGCTGAGTGCTGATGTTCAGGGACACGTTGACATGTTGCTGAGAGCTGGAATCGAACCTGCAACCTCCTCAGTCCTGGCAGGCTCACTAACAGATTAATATTCAGTGTTATTTTAACTAACAGATTAATATTCAGTGTTATTTTAACTAACAGATTACCATTCAGTTTTATTTTAACTAACAGATTAATATTCAGTGTTATTTTAACTAACAGATTAATATTCATGCTACTTGGGGTGTCGTTGCCAAGGACTGGAGACAAGATGCAGCAGGATAGGTACACATGACAGTGATAGTGACTAGCAATTATTTGCATTATAATGCAGCCTGTTTTAATCATGTGTTCATTATAATTTCCCTGAAGCTGAAGTTGTTGGAAAGCATGTGCATGTCTATGTGTGAAAGACCCAAAAAGGCAGTTGCATTCATTTCATTGAGATAATCTCTCTCTTTTTTTTATTAATTTTTTAAATAAATAAATAATTTCTAAGATACATTGTTTTGGTCTCTGATTTTATCTGAAGTCATTGCTACAACTACATACAGTAGAATCGGACAGGAAATATAATATCTCGTTTACAGCCATTTTGACAACATGCAAACTCAAGAATAATACAGGTATAAGTCCCTTCTGTGCCATAAATCTTAGCAAATGGATTCATATTGCTTGTATTTGCAAAAGCAGTCAACAATCATGGTAGAAATTATGTTAAAGCTCTATTTTGGGAGTCCACCATCTTGCAAATATGCACAATAAAGGTCCAGACACACCCAATAATAAAATTAGCTATTCCATTGAGTCTCCCATGGTCAGACACCATGAAATGGACACCAAGTTTGCGTTTCTAGCTCATCTGGTTCAGAAGTTAGAGGCAAAACCTATTTACTGGATCCTTACATTATGGCGGCCATATTGTGGCGGCCATTTGGATTTCATGGAAACTTGCAATACAAAAAATGTTCATATGTATACCATTGATCAACCTGTGAAGTTTCGTGGAAATATCCCTCAGTTTAAAATTTTTCCCTATTCACCCCCCATTAAAACTAATAGGGGCTAATATTGAGGCGGCCATATTGGAACTTTGCCGTACAAATTGACCGGGTTGTCCATATAGGTTGTGATCCTACTGGGTCATAGATAATATTTCTGGTGGACAACCTTTTATGTCGGGGCAAATGCAGGTTTCCTAAAAAAAGGCTGGTTTGCCCCCTGGGTACCCAAAATTACATAAGACGTAAGAATTAAGTAAGGCGTCAAAACATAGATTTTAAGTCCAATATTTCCGATAGTGCCAGTCTTTTGGTATGTTGTATAGCTCGTCGAGACGAACGTGTGTATGTGTGACACATTGCTGTGTGACCCCTGGAACCCTACTTTTTTTCGACAAATGCTAATGCTAACAAATGCTAATGCTAAAAACTGCTAGATTTTTCAAAGTGCGATAACTCGGAAACCAATAGGTGTTAAGCGCCCGTCTTTTAGTATGTTGTATAGATCTTCGAGACGAACGTGTGGATATGAAATTTATTCATTTTTTTCAGATTGACTTCAAAACCCCCAAAATTACATAAGACGTAAGGCGTCAAAACATAGATTTTAAGTCCAACATTTCCGATAGTGCCAATATTTTGGTATGTTGTATAGCTCGACGAGACGAACGTGTGACACATTGCTGTGTGACCCCTGGAACCCTACTTTTTTTCGACAAATGCTAATGCTAACAAATGCTAATGCTAACAACTGCTAGATTTTTCAAAGTGCGATAACTCGGAAACCAATAGGTTTTAAGCGCCCGTCTTTTAGTATGTTGTATAGCTCTTCGAGACGAACGTGTGGATATGACATTTTTTCATTTTTTTCAGATTGTCTTCAAAACCCCCAAAATTACATAAGACTATAGTAAGGCGTCAAAACATAGATTTTAAGTCTTAAATTTCCGATAGTGCCTATCTTTTGGTATGTTGTATAGCTCGTCGAGACAAACGTGTGGATGTGTGACACATGGCTGTGCGACCCCTGGAACCCTACTTTTTTTGACAAATGCTAATGCTAACAAATGCTAATGCTAAAAACTGCTAATGCTAACAAATGCTAATGCTAACACCAACCGCTACACAAGGTTGCACACACTTAGCGAGCTGCAGGCACACTTAAAATGTTAGGGCCAAATCTGTAGGAGCAGTGTCCAAAAATGTGTTTTACAAGAATGGGCCTCGTGGTGGCGCTAGAAGAGGGCCATGTGAGAAATGGCATGGATCGGGGCACCTCAGAAATATTGCAAAACTCCGGGCCATCATGTCCCACTCTGAACTTGAAATGTCCGTCCATGCATTTATCTCATCCAGGCTAGATTACTGTAACTCACTTTTTACCTGTCTCAATAAAACATCCATTGACAAATTGCTGCTTGTTCATAATGCTGCTGCCATGTTACTCACTAGGTCAAGAAAGTCATGTCACATCACTCCCATTCTAGCCTCTCTGCACTGGCTCCCGGAACACTACAGGATCCACTTCAAAGTCCTCACTTTTGCTTTGAGAGCAATTCATGGCCAAGCCCCTATCTACATCTCAGAAATTATCCATACCAACCCTACGACTCGCTCACTCAGATCCGCAGATAAGCACCTCCTTGAGGTCCCTTGGACCAATTTAGAACCAAGGGCGACTGAGCCTTTGAGGCGATAGCTCCAAAGTTCTGGAACGCCCTACCCCTGGACCTAAAAACGGCCCCCTCAGATGCTTCCTTTAAGAGACATCTGAAAACACACCTGTTTTAATTAGGCCTACAAAATGTAGGCCTAATTATAGGCCTACCAGGTATACCTACAATATGTTGGATTGTACCATTGATATAGAGGATTAAAGGGCAACATTGGAACCAGTGTAAGATAAAACAGTTAAAAAAATCAACTTAGGTGAGTCATAAGTTACAAATACACCACATAGGAACCCAGTTGAGTAGTTTCTTAAAGCAACTTTAACTTTTTGACTTTAAACCAAGGACAAAAAGGGAAAACAAACAAACACAAACAACAGGCTACGGGTTCGGAGTCTGATTCAACATATAGAACACATAGTTACAGTACATACAGAGTCAGAGTTTAACCCTTATACCAAGGGTCTTCAACAGGGGGTCCTCCAAATCTTTGTGTGATAGAAACCTTTTTTTTCCTTAGAACTTTAACCAAAACATTTTTTCCTGAGAACTTTGACCAAAAATAGCAGATCTACAAGCTCACAACGCCTCGCGCTGTTGAGCTTGTACATCGGCTATTTTAGGCAAAGGGGTTTGGTACGTGTAGAGGTGAAATAGAGTACAGAGTGAAAGGTGAAGTTTATTAAGTATTGACGGTTCAAGTGGTTAAATATCTGAAAACACAAATTGACATAAATCCAAAATACACTGATGACCGTGTTGCCAAACAATGAAACTATATGGAATCTATGTACAGGTTGTGGGGGCCCCTGCTTCATCTCTCTCTCAACTAAGGGGTCCCTGCTTCATCTCTCTCTCAACTAAGGGGGCCTTGGCCTGAAAACGTTGAAGACCACTGCCTTATACACATAGTTACAGTACAGTACTGAGTCAGAGTTAAGGCGTTGGGGACCACACAGAGGGAAATAAAACAAACTAGAAAAGAACATTTCTAAGAAATTTTAAGTGTGCCTGCAGCTCGCTAAGTCTGTGCAACCTTGTGTAGCGGTTGGTGTTAGTGTTTTGTTTTGAGAGGGTCGTTCCCCCTGAAAAACACGTTTTGGCATGAAACGGTTACGTTTTGCGCGTTTGTGGTGCCCCCTATAGGTCGAAGTGGAAATGCTTTTGGGTATATGTTCAGTATAGCGCCCCCCACTTGTGGTTAAAATTTGGTGTTGACTGGATGTTTCGTTTGTGATTTATGGCTACTTCTTACAAAACGGGCTCCTCCCGCTAACTTTGGAACCCTGTTACGGAAGAACGGTATGGACTATCAAAATATCGTTTAAATATGTTTATCGCATGAGTCCATAGATCGTGTGTATCGATTTTTGTGACATTTGGAGAAAATATGTAGGAAAAGGAGCAAAAAGTGTGTTTTGAAGAAAATTCAAAATGGCGGAAAATCTATCCTGACGCAAATGGGCGTGGCCTATATGAGGAGATGCGTCATGACCCAAGGAATCCCGAAAGGTAAAGTGGACTGTTATAGCGCCACCATGAGGCCAACTGACGAAATTATTTTTTATTTAATCCTTGATATCATTATAAATCTCCTCTCCAAGTTTTGAAACTGTAGCCCCTATGGTTTGCGAGAAAAAAAATATTGAATGTGAGTTTTTGCGATTCCCATTATAAGTCAATGGGTAAAATTAATTCACTAATAAATTAATATCAATTAAACGATACAACTTTTATCTTAGAAAAGTAATAGCACCCCATTCCCGGCCGAGCCGCACGTTTTGATGTATATATTGCGGCGGTGGCGTAAATTGTGCGGCAGTTATTACGTGCCGAAATTTTGTGAAGTGATTATTATTATTAT
Organism: Nannobrachium achirus; assembly: GCF_963921795.1. Lineage (NCBI taxonomy): Eukaryota > Metazoa > Chordata > Actinopteri > Myctophiformes > Myctophidae > Nannobrachium > Nannobrachium achirus. The sequence goes on along the minus strand of NC_137820.1, from coordinate 690,637 downwards.
ACTAGAAAAGAAAATTTCTAAGAAATTTTAAGTGTGCCTGCAGCTCGCTAAGTCTGTGCAACCTTGTGTAGCGTTGGTGTTAGCATTAACGTTACATTTTTTAACATTAGCATTTTTTGCATAAGCTTTAACATTATGGTTCTTCATATGACACCACCCACATGTCTGTACGACAAACAGATCACGAGATAAAGGGTCACTTCCTGTTTGGTGAGGGGCACTTCCTGTTTGGCGAAATAGGCCCCAATTAAGGTTAATGACTCTTAATCAAGTCATTTGATGACACCCACGCGTCTGTACGACAAACAATTCATGAGATATAGGGTGACTTCCTGTTTGGTGAGGGGCACTTCCTGTTTGGCAAAATAGGCCCCAATTAAGGTTAAGGACTCTTAATCAAGTCATTTCACACCACCCGCGCGTCTGCACGACAAACGGTTCACGAGATAAAGGGTCACTTCCTGTTTGGTAAGGGGCACTTCCTGTTTGGCGAAATAGGCCCTAATTAAGGTCTTGTCATTTGACGCAACCCGCGCATCTGTACGACAAATGGTTCACGAGATCAAGGGTCACTTCCTGTTTGGTGAGGGGCACTTCCTGTTTGGCGAAATAGGCCCCAATTAAGGTTAAGGACTCTTAATCAAGTCATTTGATGCCATCTACGCGGCTGTACGACAAACGGTTCACGAGGTAAAGGGTCACTTCCTGTTTGGTGAGGGGCACTTCCTGTTTGGCGAAATAGGCCCCAATTAAGGTCATGGACGATTAATGAATTAAAGCTGCAAGCAGCGATGACCGGGCCCTCGCAGCTCTACCCACGTCACAAGGCCAGCAGCCAATCAGAAACCAAACAGGAAGTCAGCCATTTCGACTAATTAGTTGCGTTTTGGCACATTTTTGGCCGTTATCACGGGTCGCACTTTAACGACAGTTTTTTGAGAAAAAAATGTTTTGTGAGAAAAAAAAAGTTTTTTGAGAAAAAAGGTTTTTTGAGAAAAAAAAAATTTTGAGAGAAAAAAAATTTTGAGAAAAAAAAAATTTGAGAAAAAAAAAATTGAGAAAAAATTTTTTTTGAGAAAAAAATTTTTTTTGAGAAAAAAAAATTTTTTGAGAAAAAAAAAATGTATGACACCAGCCGCGAGTCTGTACGACAAACGGTTCATGAGTTATAGAGGCACTTCCTGTTTGGCAAAGGGCACTTCCTGTTATAGAGGGGGCGGGGCTTAATCAATTACAGCTCATCCCTATTGGCCGGAAAAAGACCAAAGTTGTGTGTGCATTTTAAAGTTTAAATCACGTTGCTAGGCAAAAGTATGGTAGAGTTATGTGGCGCCAAAGTTTCAGGTTTTTTTTCCGAGTCCCCCATTCAAAGTCAATGAGGGTTTTTTTCGCGTAGTTTTTTACGAATTACGTTGCCATGGTAACGTGGATCGGAAAGAAAAGTAATAGCACACCATTCCCGGCCGAGCCGCACATTTTGATATATATATTGCGGCAGTGGCGTAAATCGTGCGGCAGTTACTACGTGCCGAAATTTCCCCCATTCTAAGTCAATGGGGTTTTTGGGCGTCGTTTTTTGCGAATTACGTCGCAATGGTAACGCGGATCGGAAAGAAAAGTAATAGCACCCCATTCCCGACCGAGACGCACGTTTTGATGTATATATTGCGGCGGTGGCGTGAATTGTGCGGCAGTTATTACGCGCCGTCATTATTATTATTATTATTAAGTATGGCGGATTACAATAAGTGTTTTGCCATTGCATTGCATGGCAGGCACACTTAATAAGTATGGCGGATTACAATAAGTGTTTTGCCATTGCATGGCAGGCACACTTAACTATCCCATCACTATAGCTGCAAAGACATGGACATCTACAGGCTATGGGTTCGGGGTCTGATTCAATTCAAACAGTAGGCCTGTAATTAAGTGTGCCTGCCATGCAATGGCAAAACACTTATTGTAATCCGCCATACTTAATAAAAACTAGAAAAGAAAATTTCTAAGAAATTTTAAGTGTGCCTGCAGCTCGCTAAGTGTGTGCAACCTTGTATAGCAGTTGGTGTTAGCATTAGCATTTTGCATTAACATTAAAATCATTATTAGAATTTTTTACATCAGCATTTTTATCATTAGCATTAACATTATCATTGATTTTTTTTCCTTTAAACATTAACCATTTGTTATCATTAGCATTTGTTAACATTCGCATTTGTTAGCATTAGCATTAGCATTTGTTAGCATGTGCATGTGTTAGCATTAGCATTAGCATTTGTTAGCATTAGCATTTGGTAGCATTAGCATTAGCACTAGCATTTGTTAACATTAGCATTTGTTAGCATTAGCAAGTGTTAGCATTAGCATGTGTTAGCATTAGCATTTGTTCGCATTAGCATTTGTTAACTTTAGCATTTGTTAGCATTAGCATTAGCATTTTTATTATTAGCATTTGTTAGCATTAGCATTAGCAGTTAGCCGTTGGGACTGTGGGACCACCCACCGAGTTTGTGACCAGTAACGTGTTGGGAAGTGGAGACATGGCTGTTTAAAGCCCAGCCAATAGGAAGGCAGAGGGGGCGGGGCTTAAACAATTACAGCTCATTCCTATTGGCCATCTAAGTACACACAGCAAGTTTCGAGACGTTACCATGCTGCAAACTGGAGATATAGCCGTTTAAAGCTAAGCCAATAGGAAGATAGGGGCGGGGCTTAAGAGGGGGTGGGGCTTAAGTAATAAGTCCATATTGGCCGTTTAAGTCCAGACACCAAGTTTCAAGACGGTACCATGCTGTGAACTGGAGTAGTGGCTGTTTAAAACCCAGCCAATTGGAATACAGAGGGGGCGGGGCTTAATCAATTACAGCTCATCCCTATTGGCCGGAAAAAGACCAAAGTTATGTGTGCATTTTAAAGTTTAAATGAAGTTGCTAGGCAAAAGTATGGCAGAGTTATGTGGCGCCAAAGTTTCTGTTTTTTTTTCGGAGTCCCCCATTCAAAGTCAATGGGGGTTTTTGCGCATAGTTTTTTACGAATTCCGTTGCCATGGTAACGCGGATCGGAAAGAAAAGTAATAGCACACCATTCCCGGCCGAGCCACACATTTTGATATATATATTGCGGGGGTGGCGTAAATCGTGCGGCAGTTATTACGTGCCGAAATTTCCCCCATTCTAAGTCAATGGGTTTTTTTGGCGTTGTTTTTTGCGAATTACGTCGCAATCGTAACGCGGATCGGAAAGAAAAGTAATAGCACCCCATTCCCAGCCGAGCCGCACGTTTTGATGTATATAAAACGTGCGGTGGCGTAAATCGTGCGGCAGTTATTACGTGCCGAAATTTTGTGGGATCAATAACTAACTAACTAAAGGCGCTTTTCCACTGCAAGGTGGAACCAGAACTTTCAGGAACCAGAACCTATTTTTTTGGTTCTGGTTTTGTTTCCATTGCGAACGGCCCGGTTCCATACAAGGTTCCTGGAACCTCCTGGAACCTTTTTTCGGTCCTGCTCCTGAGGTAAAACTAGAAAAGAAAATTTCTAAGAAATTTTAAGTGTGCCTGCAGCTCGCTAAGTCTGTGCAACCTTGTGTAGCGGTTGGTGTTAGCATTAGCGTTACATTTTTTAACATTAGCATTTTTTGCATAAGCTTTAACATTATGGTTCTTCATATGACACCACCCACATGTCTGTACGACAAACAGATCACGAGATAAAGGGTCACTTCCTGTTTGGTGAGGCTCACTTCCTGTTTGGCGAAATAGGCCCCAATTAAGGTTAATGACTCTTAATCAAGTCATTTGATGACACCCACGCGTCTGTACGACAAACAATTCATGAGATATAGGGTGACTTCCTGTTTGGTGAGGGGCACCTCCTGTTTGGCAAAATAGGCCCCAATTAAGGTTAAGGACTCTTAATCAAGTCATTTCACACCACCCGCGCGTCTGCACGACAAACGGTTCACGAGATAAAGGGTCACTTCCTGTTTGGCGAAATAGGCCCTAAATAAGGTTAAGGACTCTTATTCTTGTCATTTGACGCAACCTGCGCATCTGTACGACAAATGGTTCACGAGATAAAGGGTCACTTCCTGTTTGGTGAGGGGCACTTCCTGTTTGGCGAAATAGGCCCCAATTAAGGTTAAGGACTCTTAATCAAGTCATTTGATGCCATCTACGCGTCTGTACGACAAACGGTTCACGAGGTAAAGGGTCACTTCCTGTTTGGTGAGGGGCACTTCCTGTTTGGCGAAATAGAGTTTTTTGAGAGAAAAAAAAATTGAGAAAAAAAAATTTGAGAAAAAAAAATTTTTGAGAAAAAAAAAAATAAAAAAAAAAATGTTTTGGGGAAAAAAAAAAATTTGAGAAAAAAAAGTTGAGAAAAAAACATTTTTGAGAGAAAAAAAAAATTTGAGAAAAAAAACATTTTGAGAAAAAAAAAATTTGAGAAAAAAAAGTTTTTGAGAAAAAAACATTTTTTGAGAAAAAAACATTTTGAGAAAAAAACATTTTCTGAGAAAAAATAATTTTGAGAAAAAAAAAATTTGAAAGAAAAAAAAAATTGAGAAAAAAAAATGTTTTGAGAAAAAAAAAATTTTTGAGAAAAAAAATGTTGAGAAAAAAAAATTTGAGAAAAAAAAATTTTGAGAAAAAAAAAATGTATGACACCAGCCACAACTCTTTTCGATAAACGGTTCATGAGATGTAGAGGCACTTCCTGTTTGGCAAAGGGCACTTCCTGTTATAGAGGGGGCGGGGCTTAATCAATTACAGCTCATCCCTATTGGCTGGAAAAAGACCAAAGTTGTGTGTGCATTTTAAAGTTTAAATCACGTTGCTAGGCAAAAGTATGGCAAGAGTTATGTGGCGCCAAAGTTTCTGGGTTTTTTTCGGAGTCCCCCATTCTAAGTCAATGGGGTTTTTGGGCGTCGTTTTTTGCGAATTACATCGCAATCGTATCGCGGATCGGAAAGAAAAGTAATAGCACCCCATTCCCGGCCGAGCCGCACGTTTTGATGTATATATTGCGGCGGTGGTGTAAATCGTGCGGCAGTTATTACGTGCCGAAATTTGCAAGAACATTACTTACTTACTGACTTACTTACTTAAGTATGGCGGATTACAATAAGTGTTTTGCCATTGCATTGCATGGCAGGCACACTTAACTAGAAAAGAAAATTTCGAAGAAATTTTAAGTGTGCCTGCAGCTCGCTAAGTGTGTGCAACCTTGTATGTGTTAACATTAGCATCTTTGTTAGCATTAGCATTTGTTAGCATTAGCATGTGTTAGCATTAGCAATATGGTTTCTTGTTTTTAAGAAATAGGCTCCTCCCACAAGTTCTGCAAGGCGATTACGTTGTCCCGTCGCTCCCGAGATCGTTTGTGTTTCGTTTTGAGAGGGTCGTTCCCCCTGAAAAAACACGTTTTGGCATGAAACGGTTACGTTTTGCGCGTTTGTGGTGCCCCCTATGGGTGGAAGTGGAAATGCTTTTGGGTATATGTTCAGTATAGCGCCCCCCACTTGTGGTTAAAATTTGGTGTTGACTGGATGTTTCGTTTGTGATTTATGGCTACTTCTTACAAAACGGGCTCCTCCCGCTAACTTTGGAACCCTGTTACGGAAGAACGGTATGGACTATCAAAATATCGTTTAAATATGTTTATTGCATGAGTGCATAGATCGTGTGTATCGATTTTTGTGACATTTGGAGAAAATATGTAGGAAAAGGAGCAAAAAGTGTTTTGAAGAAAATTCAAAATGGCGGAAAATCTATCCTGACGCAAATGGGCGTGGCCTATATGAGGAGATGCGTCATGACCCAAGGAATCCAGGGAAAAAGGAATTTTAATTTTCCGACCCACGGTTCAAGAGTTACAGGCCGAAAGGTAAAGTGGACTGTTATAGCGCCACCATGAGGCCAACTGACGAAATTATTTTTTATTTAATCCTTGATATCATTATAAATCTCCTCTCCAAGTTTTGAAACTGTAGCCCCTATGGTTTGCGAGAAAAAAAATATTGAATGTGAGTTTTTGCGATTCCCATTATAAGTCAATGGGTAAAATTAATTCACTAATAAATTAATATCAATTAAACGATACAACTTTTCTCTTAGAAAAGTAATAGCACACCATTCCCGGCCGAGCCGCACGTTTTGATGTATATATTGCGGTGGTGGCGTAAATCGTGCGGCAGTTATTACGGCTCCAAATTTGTGGGATCATTATTATTAATTAACTAGAAAAGAAAATTTCTAAGAAATTTTAAGTGTGCCTGCAGCTCGCTAAGTCTGTGCAACCTTGTGTAGCGGTTGGTGTTAGCATTAGCGTTATTAACATTAGCATTTTTTGCATAAGCTTTAACATTATTGTTCTTCATATGACACCACCCACATGTCTGTACGACAAACGGTTCACGAGAAAACGGGTCACTTCCTGTTTGGTGAGGGGCACTTCCTGTTTGGCGAAATAGGCCCCAATTAAGTTTAAGGACTCTTAATCTTGTCATTTGACACAACCCGCGTGTCTGTATGACAAACGGTTCACGAGATCAAAAAAAATGTTTTGAGAAAAAAAAGTTTTGAGAAAAAAAAAATGAGAAAAAAAATGTTTTGAGAAAAAATATTTTTTGAGAAAAAAAAAATTTTGAGAAAAAAAATTTTTGAGAAAAAAAAAATGAGAAAAAAAAATTTTGGAGAAAAAAAAAATTTGAGAAAAAAAAATTTGAGAAAAAATTTTTGAGAAAAAAAATTTTTTGAGAAAAAAAAATTTGAGAAAAAAAATTTTAGAAAAAACATTTTTGAGAAAAAAAAAATTTTGAGAAAAAAAAATTGAGAAAAAAAAAATTTGAGAAAAAAATATTTTTGAGAAAAAAATATTTTGAGAAAAAAAAAATTTTGAGAAAAAAAAATGTTTGAGAAAAAAAAATGTATGACACCAGCCGCGAGTCTGTACGACAAACGGTTCATGAGTTATAGAGGCACTTCCTGTTTGGTGAAGGGCACTTCCTGTTATAGAGGGGGTTGGGCTTAATCAATTACAGCTCATCCCTATTGGTCGGAAAAAGACCAAAGTTGTGTGAGCATTTTACATTTTAAATGACGTTGCTAGGCAAAAGTATGGCAGAGTTATGTGGCGCCAAAGTTTCTGGGTTTTTTTCGGAGTCCCCCATTCAAAGTCAATGGAGTTTTTGGGCGTCGTTTTTTGCGAATTACGTCGCAATGGTAACGCGGATCGGAAAGAAAAGTAATAGCACACCATTCCCGGCCGAGCCGCACGTTTTGATGTATATATTGCGGTGGTGGCGTAAATCGTGCGGCAGTTATTAAGGCTCCAAATTTGTGGGATCATTATTATTAATTAAGTATGGGGGAGTACAATAAGTGTTTTGCCATTGCATGGCAGGCACACTTAATAATTAATGACTTAAAAGGATATTACACTTTCAAAGTCATTTTATCGTCTAATCAGGCTTTTATGAACACCCTGAACAGTTTTTAATAGGGGTCCATCCGTGGAACAAAATATTTTGAGATGGGGGTCCACGGCCAAAAACACAGTTTGGGGGTCCTTAACCACTGATAGGCACATTCTACAAATGTCTTCTAAATCATAACAATTTTCTGAAAAAAAAAACTTATGTTGCCATCAGTGTTTCTCAAACTTTGTCATGTGAAGGACCCCCAGAATGATATGTATTTTGCTACGGACCCCCATCACAAGTTTGGCGAAGGGCACTTCCTGCTACAGAGGGGGCGGGGCTTAATCAATTACAGCTCATCCCTATTGGCCATCTAAGTACACACAGCAAGTTTCGAGACGGTACCATGCTGCAAACTGGAGATATAGCCGTTTAAAGCTCAGCCGCAATATATACATCAAAACGTGCGGCTCGGCCGGGAATGGTGTGCTCGGCCGGGAATGGTTTCTCAAAAAAAACATTTTGAGAAAAAAAAAATTGAGAAAAAAAATTTTTGAGAAAAAAAAAATTGAGAAAAAAAAATTTTTTGAGAAAAAAAAATTGAGAAAAAAAATTTTGAGAAAAAAAAATTTGAGAAAAAAAAAATTGAGAAAAAAAAATTTGAGAAAAAAAATGAGAAAAATCTTTGAGAAAATTTTTTTTTGAGAAAAATAAATTTTTTTGAGAAAAAAAATTGTTTTGAGAAAAAAAAATTGAGAAAAAAAAATTTGAGAAAAAAAAATGTTTTGAGAAAAAAAAAATGTATGACACCAGCCGCGAGTCTGTACGACAAACGGTTCATGAGATGTAGAAGCACTTCCTGTTTGGCAAAGGGCACTTCCTGTTATAGAGGGGGCGGGGCTTAATCAATTACAGCTCATCCCTATTGGCTGGAAAAAGACCAAAGTTGTGTGTGCATTTTAAAGTTTAAATCACGTTGCTAGGCAAAAGTATGGCAGAGTTATTTGGCGCCAAAGTTTCTGTTTTTTTTTCGGAGTCCCCCATTCAAAGTCAATGGAGTTTTTGGGCGTCGTTTTTTGCGAATTACGTCGCAATGGTAACGCGGATCGGAAAGAAAAGTAATAGCACACCATTCCCGGCCGAGCCGCATGTTTTGATGTATATATTGCGGTGGTGGCGTAAATCGTGCGGCAGTTATTACGGCTCCAAATTTGTAGGATCATTATTATTAATTAAGTATGGGGGAGTACAATAAGTGTTTTGCCATTGCATGGCAGGCACACTTAATTAAGTATGGGGGAGTACAATAAGTGTTTTGCCATTGCATGGCAGGCACACTTAATGACGATCCCACAAATTTCGGCACGTAATAACTGCCGCACGGTTTACGCCACCCCCGCAATATATACATCAAAACGTGCGGCTCGGCCGGGAATGGGGTGCTATTACTTTTCTAAGAGAAAAGTTGTATCGTTTAATTGATATTAATTTATTAGTGAATTAATTTTACCCATTGACTTATAATGGGAATCGCAAAAACTCACATTCAATATTTTTTTTCTCGCAAACCATAGGGGCTACAGTTTCAAAACTTGGAGAGGAGATTTATAATGATATCAAGGATTAAATGAAAAATAATTTCGTCAGTTGGCCTCATGGTGGCGCTATAACAGTCCACTTTACCTTTTGGCCTGTAACTCTTGAACCGTGGGTCGGAAAATTAAAATTTCCTTTTCCCTGGATTCCTTGGGTCATGACGCATCTCCTCATATAGGCCACGCCCATTTGCGTCAGGATAGATTTTCCGCCATTTTGAATTTTCTTCAAAACACACTTTTTTCTCCTTTTCCTACATATTTTCTCCAAATGTCACAAAAATCGATACACACGATCTATGGACTCATGCGATAAACATATTTAAACGATATTTTGATAGTCCATACCGTTCTTCCGTAACAGGGTTCCAAAGTTAGCGGGAGGAGCCCGTTTTGTAAGAAGTAGCCATAAATCACAAACGAAACATCCAGTCAACACCAAATTTTAACCACAAGTGGGGGGCGCTATACTGAACATATACCCAAAAGCATTTCCACTTCGACCCATAGGGGGCACCACAAACGCGCAAAACGTAACCGTTTCATGCCAAAACGTGTTTTTCAGGGGGAACGACCCTCTCAAAACGAAACACTAACACCAACCGCTACACAAGGTTGCACAGACTTAGCGAGCTGCAGGCACACTTAAAATTTCTTAGAAATTTTCTTTTCTAGTCTTTTCAGTTGTTTTCTCATTGAGTGGGCTGAAAAGTGAGAGGGAGAAGCGATATGATACATGAACAGCTTCAATATTGCAGTGTTGCATATTGCTGGCTCTCTCCATTCCGACATGTCGCCACTCCGAAATGGACTTCTTATTGTCGGAGTGGCGACACTCCCCATGGGCCTAAGGTTTAGGGTAGGGGTAGAGATAGGGTTAGTGTCGGAATGGAGACATGTCGGAAAGGAGACATGTCGGAGTGGAGAGATGCACCCCCCGGTTCTTGACTTCAGCGTCAACATCAAACTTTAATCTGCAGCGTGTGGCCCTCAAACCATGCATTAACATTTGTCTTTGGGAGAGAGCATCATCTCAAATGTCAATAGTACCAGTCCAAGGAATCTATGACTGAAAATAGACCATAGTCAAGCGACAAAGTATTAAGTCACCAAGACTGCTGCTTGGCACGTGTATATTGACCTACATGTACGACCTTTATAGAATTGTGAGGTTGCGCTTGTCAATTCTGTGTGGGGACTGATGGACTGATGGGGACGGACGGACGGACCTACAGACGGATGGGTGCTGATAAGGAATGATGGTCTGATGGACTGACTGACAGATGGACTAATGAACTGACGGTGACTGACTGACTGACTAAACTATGGTAGCGACTACACCACGTTACTGACTAAATGAATGATTTTATTTTCGTGTCTGGCTGCCTTTCACAGCCCATCCCTTACGGGATTATTCAGACACAATTTAAATAACAGTTTTTTCCAGTGCCAACATGCTGACACAAATATTAATAACTAAATAAATAAACAAAATAAAGTAATACTGCATACTGTATACTTCTGATCAACAGTACATCAATAGTCTGATATTCTGACTAAATAAACTATGGTAATGTCCAGGGACATGGAGAAAATGTTGGAGAGGCAGGGTCTGAAATGTTTAAAAGCACCGAAAATAGCAAACCTCCAAGCTCACGATGAGAATGACTGTGGTACTACTGACTAAACCGGGCGGTGCAGACTTGTTACTGACCAAACAAACTATGATACAGACAAACACTCGTTCCATTCAACACTTTTATAAAACCCAATGAGCAGGACACTGCGGGGAATTGAACCTCGTCCATAGTCAACCGTGGAACTAGGAGTTCCATACCAGTGTCTTTTGCTTTTGGATTCCTTTAGGTTGAATGGATCAGTGTATAGTCTGGTGTTTTACTCTGTTTCAAATGTCACAATATGTAGAATGCATACTGTGTGCTGCATTCCAGGATACAAGTGGTCATTGTACAGATGGTGGTTGTGTTGGAATGGGTGGTGGTTGTTGTTGTCAAGCAGTTTGTTGCGGTTGTAGTGATGGTAGTTGTAGTAAAAGTTGTGGTGGTTGTAGAGATTGCTGTGTGGAAGATTGAGTTTGATTGCTGAGTGGAAGGTTGAGTTAACTGTTTCTGTGGTTCTAGAGATTGCTGCGTGGAAGGTTGAGTTAGCGGTTGCTGTGGTTGTAGAGATTGCTGCGTGGAAGGTTGAGTTAACTGTTGCTGTGGTTGTAGAGATTGCTGTGTGGAAGGTTGAGTTAACTGTTTCTGTAGTTCTAGAGATTGCTGCGTGGAAGGTTGAGTTAACTGTTCCTGTGGTTGTAGAGATTGCTGCGTGGAAGGTTGAGTTAACTGTTGCTGTGGTTGTAGAGATTGCTGTGTGGAAGGTTGAGTTAATTTTTGCTGTGGTTGTAGAGATTGCTGTGTGGAAGGTTGAGTTAACTGTTTCTGTGGTTGTAGAGATTGCTGCGTGGAAGGTTGAGTTAGCGGTTGCTGTGGTTGTAGAGATTGCTGCGTGGAAGGTCGAGTTAGCGGTTGCTGTGGTTGTAGAGATTGCTGCGTGGAAGGTTGAGTTAACTGTTGCTGTGGTTGTAAAGATTGCTGCGTGGAAGGTTGAGTTAGCGGTTGCTGTGGTAGTGGAGGTTGCTGCGTGTTAGGTTGGAACTCTTTGGCTTGAGGATTGAGTGTGACTGTGGGTTCCTTTAACATGGTTCCTTTCCTGTAGTAGGATTCCATTCCATCTGAATGTGTGAGTGACAGAGCTTGGCGACTGGGGGTTTGTAACACTGCTATGTTTGCGTTTGTAGCTCTCAGTTTTGCATCAAGCTCCATCCTTTGCTTTCTCTTTTTCAGCATTTTTTCCTCCTCCTCCATGTCCCTTTTCTTTTTCAGAATGTTTTCCTGCTCCTCCAGAGCGTACTTCTCCTTTAATGCAGCAGCTTTAATCTCCAGTTCACACATTAAGTTTAAATACTTCATAAACACACATTAAGTTTAAATACTTCATAAACACAGTTTAAGTTTGAATACTTCATAAACACACATTAAGTTTGAATACTTCATAAACACACATTGATTCCGTTTAAACGCCATAATAAATAGAGATGCAAAATACCAACAGTTCAAATATAAAACAGTGCCTTCAGTGAAATCAGAAGAATGTGCAAAACCCAAACTTAAATCACAGTTAAAACCTCAAAACCTTCAGAACAGAGTCCAACCCACGAACAGGTTGCAACCATAACATTGTAACAGTGAACCATGAATGAACCCTCAAGCTGGTTACAACCATAAAACTGAAACCATGTGAAAACTGAAACCATGTGAAACCAGTGATTTGAGATTTTGTTGTTCTACTTGCTGTATTCAATGATGCATCTTGGATGTCACCAAAGACTGGATCAGAGAGGATTGTGATTGATGCTTAATGAATGTGACGATGTCCATGAATTGTGGTCTGCGATGGTGGCTTTCCATAATAGAATTTGCAGAGACTCCAATTTTCTCTTAGCTGATATGGAAGCTTCGAAATCAATGTTCCCTCATGTATTGCACATTCTCCATTGCATTGCAACACTGGCGAAGGAAAAGTGCATAGGCTTGAAGGGATTTGACATATTCAGTCTTCAGTGGTGGCCAGCCAAGCACCTTCTCCATATATGCTGCAGTGATTTTATACTCATCTCCAAAGTGTTGTTCAAGCAGGCATCTTGCCATTTCATAGCCTCTGGCCGGAGCCATGTGCTAACAGCTACGCACAAGCGCTCGTGGCTGCCCTTGGGTGTACTTTTCCAAATAATACAAACAAACGATCTCCTTTGCTGCTTGCATTCTTCTCCACACAATGATCAAAGGATCTGACAAAACTTCTGTACTGCAGGGGATCTCCATCAAAACATGGAATCTCTCTTGGTGGCAGTAAGTGAGAAGTTTGTGGCTGTACTAGCATGGCGGTTATGTCATTTTGTCTTTGTAATAAGTTGAAAATAGCTGAGGTGTTGTGGCTTTGTGAAGTTACAGTTGGGTTTGTTTGCTGCACAGCCGGGTTCATGTTTGTATTGTCCTGAACAGTGTCCTGTGCTGCATTCCAACTTTCCAAGATATATGTGGTCTTTGTACAGATGGTGGTTGTGTTGGAATGGGTGGTGGTTGTTGTCGTCGAGCAGGTTGTAGTGGTTGCAGTGATGGTAATTGCTGTAGTATTAGTTGTGGTGGTTATAGAGATTGCTGCGTGGAAGGTTGAGTTTACTGTTGCTGTGATTGTAGAGATTGCTGCGTGGAAGGTTGAGTTAGCGGTTGCTGTGGTAGTGGAGGTTGCTGCATGGTATGTTGGAACTCTTTGGCTTGAGGATTGAGTGTGACTGCGGGTTCCTTTAACAAGTTTCCTTTCCCGTTGTAGGATTCATTTATCATTTTTGCATTAAACCATGAATCATGTTTTGCCTTCTCCTCCGGGGGCAATACTGGCAACAGAGCCTTCTGAGCATCTCTTGCCTCCTTGATTCAGTTGAAATACTTCATAAACACACATTGATTCAGTTTAAATACTTCGTAAACACACATTGATTACGTTTAAATACTTCATAAACACACATTAAGTTTGAATACTTCTTAAACACACATTGATTCAGTTTAAATACGTCATAAACACACATTAATTAAGTGTAAATACTTCATAAACACACATTGATTAAGTTTAAATACTTCATAAACACACATTGCACCTCATGTTGGGATCCAGTTTTCATCCACTCCCAAATGCTTTTTTGTAGGTTAGATGCCTTGTTCAATTTTGCCTTTCTCTCTTTTAGCAAAGTTTCCCAGTTTATCCAGTAGGGCTTTAGGTGTCAATATGCTTTTTCGTGTCTCCGTTTCGTGTCTCTGTTTCGACAGCACTTTGAGTGGTTTCGGACAGTTTCAGCCTCTGGGGGCTGTGAACCCTTTACAACAGCCAGCGTGCATTGTGTCACCATCAGTAGGCCTATGCCTTCAGTGAAATCAGAACAATGAGCAAAACCCAAACTTAAATCAGTTAAAACCTCAAAACCTTCAGAACAGAGTCAGACCCACGAACGGGTTGCAACCATAACATTGTAACAGTGAACCATGAACCCTCGAAGGTGTTACAACCATAAAACTGAAACCATGAACCACCAATGCATTGGACTTGTACCCGATTATAGACTTGCTGTGGTTGTAGAGGTTGCTGTGTGGAAGGTTAAGTTAACTGTTGCTGTGGTTGTAGAGATTGCTGCGTGGAAGGTTGAGTTAACTGTTGCTGTGGTTGTAGAGATTGCTGCGTGGAAGGTTGAGTTAACTGTTGCTGTGGTTGTAGAGATTGCTGCGTGGAAGGTTGAGTTAACTGTTGCTGTGGTTTTAGAGGTTGCTGCATTGTAGGTTGGAACTCTTTGGCTTGAGGATTGAGTGTGACTGTGGGTTCCTTTAACATGGTTCCTTTCCTGTAGTAGGATTCCATTCCATCTGAATGTGTGAGTGACAGAGCTTGGCAACTGGGGGTTTGTAACAATACTATGTTTGCATTGGTAGCTCTCAGTTGTGCATCAAGCTCCATCATTTCCTTTCTCTTTTTCATTATTTCTTCATCCTCCTCCATTTCCCCTTTCTTTTTCAGAATGTTTTCCTTTGTACTTTGTGTCCAAGTATTCACTTCATCCACAAATTCCTTGACATTTATCATTTTTGCATTAAACCATAAATCATGTTTTGCCTTCTCCTCCAGGGGCAATACTGGCAACAGAGCCTTCTGAGCATCTCTTGCTTCCTTGATTAAGTTTAACTACTTAATAAACACACATTGATTCAGTTTAAATGCTTCATAAACACACATTGATTCAGTTTAAATACTTCATAAACACACATTGATTAAGTTGAAATACTTCATAAACACACATTGCACCTCATGTTTGGATCCAGTTTGCATCCACTCCCAAATGCTTTTTTGCAGGTTAGATGCCTTGTTCAATTTTGCGTTTCTCTCTTTTAGCAACGTTTCCAGTTTATCCAGTAGGGCTTTAGGTGTCAATATGCTTTTTCGTGTCTCCGTTTAGTGTCTCTGTTTCGACAGCACTTTGAGTGGTTTCGGACAGTTTTTCAGCCTCTGGGGGCTGTGAACCCTTTACAACAGCCAGCGTGCATTGTGTCACCATCAGTAGGCCTATGCCTTCAGTGAAATCGGAACAATGTGCAAAACCCAAACTTAAATCAGTTAAAACCTCAAAACCTTCAGAACAGAGTCAGAACCACAAACGGGTTGCAACCATAACATTGTAACAGTGAACCATGAACCCTCGAATGGGTTACAACCATAAAACTGAAACAATGAACCACCAATGGATTGGACTTGTACCCTGGGTTACAATCATAAAACTGAAACCATGAACCACCAATGCATTGGACTTGTACCCGGTTGTAGACTTGCTGTGGTTGTAGAGGTTGCTGTGTGGAAGGTTGAGTTAACTTTTGTTGTGGTTGTAGAGGTTGCTGTGTGGAAGGTTGAGTTAACTGTTGCTGTGGTTGTAGAGGTTGCTGCGTGGAAGGCTGAGTTAACGGTTGCCGTGGTTGTAGAGATTGCTGCGTGGAAGGTTGAGTTAACTGTTGCTGTGGTTGTAGAGATTGCTGCGTGGAAGGTTGAGTTAGCGGTTGCTGTGGTAGTGGAGGTTGCTGCATGGTAGGTTGGAACTCTTTGGCTTGAGGATTGAGTGTGACTGCGGGTTCCTTTAACAAGTTTCCTTTCCCGTTGTAGGATTCATTTATCATTTTTGCATTGAACCATAAATCATGTTTTGCCTTCTCCTCCGGGGGCAATACTGGCAACAGAGCCTTCTGAGCATCTCTTGCTTCCTTGATTAAGTTTAAATACTTCATAAACACACATTGATTAAGTTTAAATACTTCATAAACACACATTGATTAAGTTTAAATACTTCATAAACACACATTGATTCAGTTTAAATACTTCATAAACACACATTGATTAAGTTACTTTAAATACTTCATAAACACACATTGATTAAGTTTAAATACTTCATAAACACACATTGATTCAGGTTAAATACTTCATAAACACACATTGATTCAGTTTAAATACATCATAAACACACAATGATTAAGTTTAAATACTTCATAAACACACATTGATTCAGTTTAAATACTTCATAAACACACATTGCACCTCATCTTGGGATCCAGTTTGCATCCACTTCCAAATGCTTTTTTACAGGTTAGATGCCATGTTCAATTTTGCCTCTCTCTCTTTATATGCTTTTTTCGTTTTGTGATCAAGTGTTTCCGACTGGTTTCGGACAGTTTCAGCCTCTGGGGGCTGTGAACCCTTTAAAACAGCCAGCGTGCATTGTGTCACCATCAGTAGGCCTATGCCTTCAGTGAAATCAGAACAATGTGCTAAACCCAAACTTAAATCAGTTAAAACCTCAAAACCTTCAGAACAGAGTCAGACCCACGAACGGCTTGCAACCATAACATTGTAACAGTGAACCATGAACCCTCGAAGGGGTTACAACCATAAAACTGAAACCATGAACCACCAATGCATTGGACTTGTACCCGATTGTAGACTTGCTGTGGTTGTAGAGGTTGCTGTGTGGAAGGTTGAGTTAACTGTTGCTGTGGTTGTAGAGATTGCTGCATGGAAGGTTGAGTTAACTGTTGCTGTGGTTGTAGAGATTGCTGCGTGGAAGGTTGAGTTAGCGGTTGCTGTGGTAGTGGAGGTTGCTGCATGGTAGGTTGGAACTCTTTGGCTTGAGGATTGAGTGTGACTGTGGGTTCCTTTAACATGGTTTATTTCCTGTAGTAGGATTCCATTCCATCTTAACTCATCTAGTGCCTTTCGCGTGATGTCACGCAATAAGTACTAGAGTACGTATAGTGCCGAATGCGCGATGTCGCGCGAAAAGTAATATATTACTGTAACGGCGAGTAAAAATACCTAGTACAATGGCCGACGCTCCGGAGACGAAATCCGCGCTGATTTGTCATCATCACGGCTCCACGAGCACACAATAGTCATCCCATAACATTGAGGTGGACGGGCCGCCTCATCTTTAATGTCCATTATCTCAAAACTACACTTTAGAAGCGAAGATGGAGGCAGATGCTCGCTTATAAAACACATGTATAAACGCTACGAGCCGATCCAGCATGGCTCCACATAAACAATGATCGGTTCAGTCGAAGGATCCGATGACGTCAGACCGGAAGTACTTCCGGTGGCCTTCAAAATAAGACAAAATAAGAGAACGGCCGTGAATGGGGGGGGGTGGGAGGCACTCTGGATATTATAATCCGTTAATGTCTGAGGCTTTTAATGAGTTAATGTGTGAGTGACAGAGCTTGGCGACTGGGGGTTTGTAACACTACTATGTTTGCATTGGTAGCTTTCAGTTGTGCATCAAGCTCCATCATTTCCTTTCTCTTTTTCAGCATTTCTTCCTCCTCCTCCATTTCCCTTTTCTTTTTCAGAATGTTTTCCTTTGTACTTTGTGTCCAAGTATTCACTTCATCCACAAATTCCTTGACATTTATCATTTTTGCATTAAACCATGAATCATGTTTTGCCTTCTCCTCCGGGGGCAATACTGGCAACAGAGCCTTCTGAGCATCTCTTGCTTCCTTGATTAAGTTTAAATGCTTCATAAATTCACATTGCACCTCATGTTTGGATCCACTTTGCATCCAGTTCATAAACACATTGATTAAGTTTGAATACTTCATAAACACACATTAAGTTTGAATACTTCTTAAACACACATTGGTTCAGTTTAAATATGTTATAAACACACATTGATTAAGTTTAAATACTTCATAAACACACATTAAGTTTAAATACTTCATAAACACACATTGCACCTCATGTTTGGATCCAGTTTGCATCCACTCCCAAATACTTTTTTGCAGGTTAGATGCCTTGTTCAATTTTGCCTTTCTCTCTTTTAGCAAAGTTTCCCAGTTTATCCAGTATGGCTTTAGGTGTCAATATGCTTTTTCGTTTTGTGATCAAGTGTCTCCGTTTCAACAACACTTTGAGTGGTTTCGGACAGTTTCAGCCTCTGGGGGCTGTGAACCCTTTACAACAGCCAGCGTGCATTGTGTCACCATCAGTAGGCCTATGCCTTCAGTGAAATCAGAACAATGTGCAAAACCCAAACTTAAATCAGTTAAAACCTCAAAACCTTCAGAACAGAGTCAGACCCACAAACGGGTTGCAACCATAACATTGTAACAGTGAACCATGAACCCTCGAACGGGTTACAACCATAAAACTGAAACAATGAACCACCAATGGATTGGACTTGTACCCCGGGTTACAATCATAAAACTGAAACCATGAACCACCAATGCATTGGACTTGTACCCGGTTGTAGACTTGCTGTGGTTGTAGAGGTTGCTGTGTGGAAGGTTGAGTTAACTTTTGCTGTGGTTGTAGAGGTTGCTGTGTGGAAGGTTGAGTTAACTGTTGCTGTGGTTGTAGAGGTTGCTGTGTGGAAGGTTGAGTTAACTGTTGCTGTGGTTGTAGAGGTTGCTGTGTGGAAGGTTGAGGTAACTGTTGCTGTGGTTGTAACACACATTGATTTAGTTTAAATACTTCATAAACACACATTGATTAAGTTGAAATACTTCATAAACACACATTGATTAAGTTTAAATACTTCATAAACAACAAACATTGATTCAGTTTAAATACTTCATAAACACAAATTGATTACGTTTAAATACGTCATAAACACACATTGCACCTCATGTTTGGATCCAGTTTGCATCCACTCCCAAATGCTTTTTTTGCAGGTTAGATGCCTTGTTCAATTTTGCCTTTCTCTCTTTTTGCAAAGTTTCCAGTTTATCCAGTTGGGCTTTAGGTGTCAATATGCTTTTTCGTCTCCGTTTCGTGTCTCCGTTTCGACAGCACTTTGAGTGGTTTCGGACAGTTTTTCAGCCTCTGTGGGCTGTGAACCCTTTACAACAGCCAGCGTGCATTGTGTCACCATCAGTAGGCCTATGCCTTCAGTGAAATCAGAACAATGTGCTAAACCCAAACTTAAATCAGTTAAAAACTCAAAACCTTCAGAACAGAGTCAGACCCACGAACGGGTTGCAACCATAACATTGTAATAGTGAACCATGAACCCTCGAACGGGTTACAACCATAAAACTGAAACCATGAACCACCAATGCATTGGACTTGTACCCGGTTGTAGACTTGCTGTGGTTGTAGAGGTTGCTGCGTGGAAGGTTGAAATAATTGTTGCTGTGGTTGTAGAGATTGCTGTGTGGAAGGTTGAGTTAACTGTTGCTGTGGTTGTAGAGGTTGCTGCGTGGAAGATTGAGTTAACTGTTGCTGTGGTTGTAGAGATTGCTGCGAGGAAGGTTGAGTTAACTGTTGCTGTGGTTGTAGAGGTTGCTGCGTGGAAGGTTGAGTTAACTGTTGCTGTGGTTGTAGAGGTTTCTGTGTGGAAGGTTGAGTTAGCAGTTGCTGTGGTTGTAACACATTGATTCAGTTTAAATACTTTATAAACACACATTGATTAAGTTTAAATACTTCATAAACACACATTGATTAAGTTTAAATACACATTGATTAAGTTTAAATACTTCATAAACAACAAACATTGATTCAGTTTAAATACTTCATAAACACACATTGATTAAGTTTAAATACGTCATAAACACACATTGCACCTCATGTTTGGATCCAGTTTGCATCCACTCCCAAATGCTTTTTTGCAGGTTAGATGCCTTGTTCAATTTTGCCTTTCTCTCTTTTTGCAAAGTTTCCAGTTTATCCAGTAGGGCTTTAGGTGTCAATATGCTTTTTCGTCTCCGTTTCGTGTCTCCATTTCGACATCGCTTTGAGTGGTTTCGGACAGTTTTTCAGCCTCTGTGGGCTGTGAACCCTTTACAACAGCTAGCGTGCATTGTGTCACCATCAGTAAGCATATGCCTTCAGTGAAATCAGAACAATGTGCTAAACCCAAACTTAAATCAGTTAAAAACTCAAAACCTTCAGAACAGAGTCAGACCCACGAACGGGTTACAACCATAACATTGTAACAGTGAACCATGAACCCTCGAACGGGTTACAACCATAAAACTGAAACCATGAACCACCAATGCATTGGACTTGTACCCGGTTGTAGACTTGCTGTGGTTGTAGAGGTTGCTGCGTGGAAGGTTGAGATAATTGTTGCTGTGGTTGTAGAGATTGCTGTGTGGAAGGTTGAGTTAACTGTTGCTGTGGTTGTAGAGGTTGCTGCGTGGAAGGTTGAGTTAACTGTTGCTGTGGTTGTAGAGATTGCTGCGAGGAAGGTTGAGTTAACTGTTGCTGTGGTTGTAGAGGTTGCTGCGTGGAAGGTTGAGTTAACTGTTGCTGTGGTTGTAGAGGTTTCTGTGTGGAAGGTTGAGTTAGCAGTTGCTGTGGTTGTAACACATTGATTCAGTTTAAATACTTCATAAACACACATTGATTAAGTTGAAATACTTCATAAACACACATTGATTAAGTTTAAATACACATTGACTAAGTTTAAATACTTCATAAACAACAAACATTGATTCAGTTTAAATACTTCATAAACACACATTGATTACGTTTAAATACGTCATAAACACACATTGCACCTCCTGTTTGGATCCAGTTTGCATCCACTCCCAAATGCTTTTTTTGCAGGTTAGATGCCTTGTTCAATTTTGCCTTTCTCTCTTTTTGCAAAGTTTCCAGTTTATCCAGTTGGGCTTTAGGTGTCAATATGCTTTTTTGTCTCCGTTTCGTGTCTCCGTTTCGACAGCACTTTGAGTGGTTTAGGACAGTTTTTCAGCCTCTGTGGGCTGTGAACCCTTTACAACAGCCAGCGTGCATTGTGTCACCATCAGTAGGCCTATGCCTTCAGTGAAATCAGAACAATGTGCTAAACCCAAACATAAATCAGTTAAAAACACAAAACCTTCAGAACAGAGTCAGACCCACGAAAGGGTTACAACCATAACATTGTAACAGTGAACCATGAACCCTCGAACGGGTTACAACCATAAAACTGAAACCATGAACCACCAATGCATTGGACTTGTACCCGGTTGTAGACTTGCTGTGGTTGTAGAGGTTGCTGCGTGGAAGGTTGAGATAATTGTTGCTGTGGTTGTAGAGATTGCTGTGTGGAAGGTTGAGTTAACTGTTGCTGTGGTTGTAGTGGTTGTAGAGGTTGCTGCGTGGAAGGTTGAGTTAACTGTTGCTGTGGTTGTAGAGATTGCTGCGAGGAAGGTTGAGTTAACTGTTGCTGTGGTTGTAGAGGTTGCTGCATGGAAGGTTGAGTTAACTGTTGCTGTGGTTGTAGAGGTTTCTGTGTGGAAGGTTGAGTTAGCAGTTGCTGTGGTTGTAACACATTGATTCAGTTTAAATACTTTATAAACACACATTGATTAAGTTGAAATACTTCATAAACACACATTGATTAAGTTTAAATACACATTGATTAAGTTTAAATACTTCATAAACAACAAACATTGATTCAGTTTAAATACTTCATAAACACACATTGATTAAGTTTAAATACGTCATAAACACACATTGCACCTCATGTTTGGATCCAGTTTGCATCCACTCCCAAATGCTTTTTTGCAGGTTAGATGCCTTGTTCAATTTTGCCTTTCTCTCTTTTTGCAAAGTTTCCAGTTTATCCAGTAGGGCTTTAGGTGTCAATATGCTTTTTCGTCTCCGTTTCGTGTCTCCATTTCGACAGCGCTTTGAGTGGTTTCGGACAGTTTTTCAGCCTCTGTGGGCTGTGAACCCTTTACAACAGCTAGCGTGCATTGTGTCACCATCAGTAAGCATATGCCTTCAGTGAAATCAGAACAATGTGCTAAACCCAAACTTAAATCAGTTAAAAACTCAAAACCTTCAGAACAGAGTCAGACCCACGAACGGGTTACAAGCATAACATTGTAACAGTGAACCATGAACCCTCGAACGGGTTACAACCATAAAACTGAAACCATGAACCACCAATGCATTGGACTTGTACCCGGTTGTAGACTTGCTGTGGTTGTAGAGGTTGCTGCGTGGAAGGTTGAGATAATTGTTGCTGTGGTTGTAGAGATTGCTGTGTGGAAGGTTGAGTTAACTGTTGCTGTGGTTGTAGAGGTTGCTGCGTGGAAGGTTGAGTTAACTGTTGCTGTGGTTGTAGAGGTTTCTGTGTGGAAGGTTGAGTTAGCAGTTGCTGTGGTTGTAACACATTGATTCAGTTTAAATACTTCATAAACACACATTGATTAAGTTGAAATACTTCATAAACACACATTGATTAAGTTTAAATACACATTGACTAAGTTTAAATACTTCATAAACAACAAACATTGATTCAGTTTAAATACTTCATAAACACACATTGATTACGTTTAAATACGTCATAAACACACATTGCACCTCCTGTTTGGATCCAGTTTGCATCCACTCCCAAATGCTTTTTTTGCAGGTTAGATGCCTTGTTCAATTTTGCCTTTCTCTCTTTTTGCAAAGTTTCCAGTTTATCCAGTTGGGCTTTAGGTGTCAATATGCTTTTTCGTCTCCGTTTCGTGTCTCCGTTTCGACAGCATTTTGAGTGGTTTCGGACAGTTTTTCAGCCTCTGTGGGCTGTGAACCCTTTACAACAGCCAGCGTGCATTGTGTCACCATCAGTAGGCCTATGCCTTCAGTGAAATCAGAACAATGTGCTAAACCCAAACTTAAATCAGTTAAAAACACAAAACCTTCAGAACAGAGTCAGACCCACGAAAGGGTTACAACCATAACATTGTAACAGTGAACCATGAACCCTCGAACGGGTTACAACCATAAAACTGAAACCATGAACCACCAATGCATTGGACTTGTACCCGGTTGTAGACTTGCTGTGGTTGTAGAGGTTGCTGCGTGGAAGGTTGAGATAATTGTTGCTGTGGTTGTAGAGATTGCTGTGTGGAAGGTTGAGTTAACTGTTGCTGTGGTTGTAGTGGTTGTAGAGGTTGCTGCGTGGAAGGTTGAGTTAACTCTTGCTGTGGTTGTAGAGATTGCTGCGAGGAAGGTTGAGTTAACTGTTGCTGTGGTTGTAGAGGTTGCTGCGTGGAAGGTTGAGTTAACTGTTGCTGTGGTTGTAGAGGTTGCTGCGTGGAAGGTTGAGTTAACTGTTGCTGTGGTTGTAGAGGTTTCTGTGTGGAAGGTTGAGTTAGCAGTTGCTGTGGTTGTAACACATTGATTAAGTTGAAATACTTCATAAACACACATTGATTAAGTTGAAATACTTCATAAACACACATTGATTAAGTTTAAATACACATTAAGTTTAAATACTTCATAAACAACAAACATTGATTCAGTTTAAATACTTCATAAACACACATTGATTAAAGGAGTAGTTCACCACTTTTCAACCTGTCTTCATATAATAGGTCCTCACTAATGTTCATGATAAAATATCACAATTTTTTTCTACTCAGTCCAAGTCTCCTAGGAGAGCTGTGGGAAGTACAGAATCCATCGTCTTGTGACATCATCATTTTCCAAAAAAAAAATGTAATCAATATTTTTGAAAAAAATATTTAGATTTTTAATATCGCGAGAACAATGGCTTCCACTTTAAAATTGCAACTTTTCAGGAATAGAAAGCCTGCAGTTTCTATAAGCTGGATTGGTAATCGATGATGTCACAAGACGATGGGTTTCTGACCTGCCCACAGCCCTCCTCTGAGAAAAAAAAAAAGAAAAGCTATTTTTGAGTGAGGACCAATTATATGAACATAGGTTGAAAAGTGGTGGAGTGCCCCTTTAAGTTTAAATACGTCATAAACACACATTGCACCTCATGTTTGGATCCAGTTTGCATCCACTCCCAAATGCTTTTTTGCAGGTTAGATGCCTTGTTCAATTTTGCCTTTCTCTCTTTTTGCAAAGTTTCCAGTTTATCCAGTAGGGCTTTAGGTGTCAATATGCTTTAGCGTCTCCGTTTCGTGTCTCCGTTTCGACAGCGCTTTGAGTGGTTTCGGACAGTTTTTCAGCCTCTGTGGGCTGTGAACCCTTTACAACAGCTAGCGTGCATTGTGTCACCATCAGTAAGCATATGCCTTCAGTGAAATCAGAACAATGTGCTAAACCCAAACTTAAATCAGTTAAAAACTCAAAACCTTCAGAACAGAGTCAGACCCACGAACGGGTTACAACCATAACATTGTAACAGTGAACCATGAACCCTCGAACGGGTTACAACCATAAAACTGAAACCATGAACCACCAATGCATTGGACTTGTACCCTGTTGTAGACTTGCTGTGGTTGTAGAGGTTGCTGCGTGGAAGGTTGAGATAATTGTTGCTGTGGTTGTAGAGATTGCTGTGTGGAAGGTTGAGTTAACTGTTGCTGTGGTTGTAGAGATTGCTGCGAGGAAGGTTGAGTTAACTGTTGCTGTGGTTGTAGAGGTTGCTGCGTGGAAGGTTGAGTTAACTGTTGCTGTGGTTGTAGAGGTTTCTGTGTGGAAGGTTGAGTTAGCAGTTGCTGTGGTTGTAACACATTGATTCAGTTTAAATACTTCATAAACACACATTGATTAAGTTGAAATACTTCATAAACACACATTGATTAAGTTTAAATACACATTGACTAAGTTTAAATACTTCATAAACAACAAACATTGATTAAGTTTAAATACTTCATAAACACACATTGATTACGTTTAAATACGTCATAAACACACATTGCACCTCATGTTTGGATCCAGTTTGCATCCACTCCCAAATGCTTTTTTTGCAGGTTAGATGCCTTGTTTAATTTTGCCTTTCTCCCTTTTTGCAAAGTTTCCAGTTTATCCAGTTGGACTTTAGGTGTCAATATGCTTTTTCGTCTCCGTTTCGTGTCTCCGTTTCGACAGCACTTTGAGTGGTTTCGGACAGTTTTTCAGCCTCTGTGGGCTGTGAACCCTTTACAACAGCCAGCGTGCATTGTGTCACCATCAGTAGGCCTATGCCTTCAGTGAAATCAGAACAATGTGCTAGACCCAAACTTAAATCAGTTAAAACCTCAAAACCTTCAGAACAGAGTCAGACCCACGAACGGGTTACAACCATAACATTGTAACAGTGAACCATGAACCCTCGAACGGGTTACAACCATAAAACTGAAACCATGAACCACCAATGCATTGGACTTGTACCCGGTTGTAGACTTGCTGTGGTTGTAGAGGTTGCTGCGTGGAAGGTTGAGTTAACTGTTGCTGTGGTTGTAGAGATTGCTGTGTGGAAGGTTGAGGTAACTGTTGCTGTGGTTATAGAGATTGCTGTGTGGAAGGTTGAGTTAGCCGTTGCTGTGGTTGTAGAGGTTGCTGCGTGGAAGGTTGAGTTAACTGTTGCTGTGGTTATAGAGATTGCTGTGTGGAAGGTTGAGTTAACTGTTGCTGTGGTTTTAGAGGTTGCTGCATGGAAGGTTGAGTTAACTGTTGCAGTGGTTGTAGAGGTTGCTGCTCGGAAGGTTGAGTTAACTGTTGCTGTGGTTGTAGAGATTGCTGCGAGGAAGGTTGAGTTAACTGTTGCTGTGGTAGTGGAGGTTGCTGCATGGTAGGTTGGAACTTTTTGGCTTGAGGATTGAGTGTGACTGTGGGTTTCTTTAACAAGTTTCCTTTCCCGTTGTAGGATTCATTTATAATTTTTCTCTCTTTTAGCAAAGGTTCCCAGTTTATCCAGTAGGGCTTTAGGTGTCAATTATGCTTTTTCGTTTTGTGATCAAGTGTCTCCGTTTCAACAACACTTTGAGTGGTTTCGGACAGTTTCAGCCTCTGTGGGCTGTGAACCCTTTACAACAGCCAGTGTGCATTGTGTCACCATCAGTAGGCCTATGCCTTCAGTGAAATCAGAACAATGTGCTAAACCCAAACTTAAATCAGATAAAACCTCAAAACCTTCAGAACAGAGTCAGACCCACGAACGGGTGGCAACCATAACATTGTAACAGTGAACCATGAACCCTCGAACGGGTTACAACCATAAAACTGAAACCATGAACCACCAATGCATTGGACTTGTACCCGATTGTAGACTTGCTGTGGTTGTAGAGATTGCTGCGTGGAAGGTTGAGATAACTGTTGCTGTGGTTTTAGAGGTTGCTGCATGGAAGGTTGAGGTAACTGTTGCTGTGGTTGTAGAGATTGCTGTGTGGAAGGTTGAAGTAACTGTTGCTGTGGTTGTAGAGATTGATGTGTGGAAGGTTGAGGTAACTGTTGCTGTGGTTGTAACACACATTGATTCAGTTTAAATACTTCATAAACACACATTAAGTTGAAATACTTCATAAACACACATTGATTAAGTTTAAATACTTCATAAACAACAAACATTGATTCAGTTTAAATACTTCATCCATTATATAATTTTAGAGAGAGGTCAGTCAGTCAGTCAGTCAGTCAGTCAGTCAGTCAGTCAGTAGGTCAGTCACAAATGCATTTCCACCTTTATCTCTTCAGCAACTGATCCCAATTTTCAAATTTTTCATTGGCCATTAGCATTATACAGAGGCTGACGGAGCCCGATTTCCATTTTCACCAAATTCAAGCTATTTATTCGCGTTTTTATACCACTTCTGTTCAACTCAACTTCAGCCTGTTGTCAGTGCAACGGTCCGTTCCTCCAGGCCATGGGATCTGTAACCCCACACCCACCAATCTCACAGTTAGGAATGTTGCAGTCTCTCTCTCTCTCTCTCTCTCTCATGTGGTTTGCCTGCATGCACAGGTCACTCATGCACCGGGTGCATTTGATGTGTGTCTTATCTTCCGACGGGTATGGCAAAATTATGTAGAGCAAGCGCATACATCCTCATACTTCTATTCACCTAATTTAGCTGTTAAATTATTTGTATCCATCAAAAAATATACACTCCTCCATGGGCTGCTCCTTACATTATGATGCCCCCACATATTCTCACGCACGCACCAGTTACAGTTACTTTCTCCATAACCCACACACTGCACATATATTGGAGCACATATCTTCAAACGGGTAAGGTCTAGTAAACACACATTGATTAAGTTTAAATACACATTGATTAAGTTTAAATACTTCATAAACAACAAACATTGATTCAGTTTAAATACTTCATAAACACACATTGATTACGTTTAAATACGTCATAAACACACATTGCACCTCATGTTTGGATCCAGTTTGCATCCACTCCCAAATGCTTTTTTTGCAGGTTAGATGCCTTGTTCAATTTTGCCTTTCTCTCTTTTTGCAAAGTTTCCAGTTTATCCAGTTGGGCTTTAGGTGTCAATATGCTTTTTCGTCTCCGTTTCGTGTCTCCGTTTCGACAGCACTTTGAGTGGTTTCGGACAGTTTTCAGCCTCTGTGGGCTGTGAACCCTTTACAACAGCCAGCGTGCATTGTGTCACCATCAGTAGGCCTATGCCTTCAGTGAAATCAGAACAATGTGCTAAACCCAAACTTAAATTAGTTAAAAACTCAAAACCTTCAGAACAGAGTCAGACCCACGAACGGGTTACAACCATAACATTGTAACAGTGAACCATGAACCCTCGAACGGGTTACAACCATAAAACTGAAACCATGAACCACCAATGCATTGGACTTGTACCCGGTTGTAGACTTGCTGTGGTTGTAGAGGTTGCTGCGTGGAAGGTTGAGATAATTGTTGCTGTGGTTGTAGAGATTGCTGTGTGGAAGGTTGAGTTAACTGTTGCTGTGGTTGTAGAGATTGCTGTGTGGAAGGTTGAGGTAACTGTTGCTGTGGTTGTAGAGATTGCTGTGTGGAAGGTTGAGTTAACTGTTGCTGTGGTTTTAGAGGTTGCTGCGTGGAAGGTTGAGTTAACTGTTGCTGTGGTTGTAGAGGTTGCTGCGTGGAAGGTTGAGTTAACTGTTGCTGTGGTTGTAGAGATTGCTGCGAGGAAGGTTGAGTTAACTGTTGCTGTGGTTGTAGAGATTGCTGTGTGGAAGGTTGAGTTAACTGTTGCTGTGGTAGTGGAGATTGTTGCGTGGAAGGTTTAGTTAGCGGTTGCTGTGGTAGTGGAGGTTGCTGCATGGTAGGTTGGAACTTTTTGGCTTGAGGATTGAGTGTGACTGTGGGTTTCTTTAACACGTTTCCTTTCCCGTTGTAGGATTCATTTATATTTTTTATCTCTTTTTGCAAAGTTTCCAGTTTATCCAGTAGGGCTTTAGGTGTCAATATGATTTTTCATGTCGTGACTGGTGTCTCTGTTTCGACAACACTTTGAGTGATTTCGAACAGTTTTTCAGCCTCTGTGAACCCTTTACAACAGCCAGCGTGGCTGGCTCAACCTGCGCAAATTCAAGTTCAAGTTCAACCCTTTGAGCGTGCATTGCGTCACCATCAGTAGGCCTATGCGTTTCAGCCCCACTGGCGGGTAGTTCAACCATTACGCATAATTCATTTTCATCCTGAACACCTTTATCAGACGCCATAATAAATAGCAATGCAAAATACCAGCAGTTCAAATATAAAACAGTGCTTTAAGTGTAATCAGAACAATGTGCAAAACCCAAACTTAAATCATAGTTAAAACCTCAAAACCTTCAGAACAGAGTCAGACCCACGAACCGGTTGCAACCATAACATTTTAACAGTGAACCATGAACCCTCAAGTTGAATACTTCATAAACACACATTGATTAAGTTTAAATACTTCATAAACACAAATTGATTATGTTTAAATACTTCATAAACACACATTGATTATGTTTACATACTTCATAAACACACATTGATTAAGTTTAAATACTTCATAAACACACATTGCACTTCATGTTTGGGCTTTAGGTGTCAATATTCTTTTTCATTTCGTGACTGGTGTCTCCGTTTCGACAACACTTTGAGTGATTTCGGACAGTTTTTCAGCCTCTGGGGGCTGTGAACCCTTTACAACAGCCAGCGTGGCTGGCTCAACCTGCGCAAATTCAATTTCAAGTTCAACCCTTTGAGCGTGCATTGCGTCACCATCAGTAGGCCTATGCGTTTCAGCCCCAGTGGCGGGTAGTTCAACCATTACGCATAATTCATTTTCACCCTGAACACCTTTATCAGACACCATACTAAATAGCAATGCAAAATACCAGCAGTTCAAATATATAACCGTGCTTTTAGTGAAATCAGAACAATGTGCAAAACCCAAACTTAAATCACAGTTAAAACCTCAAAACATTCAGAACAGAGTCAGACCCACGAACCGGTTGCAACCATAACATTTTAACAGTGAACCATGAACCCTCAAACAGGTTACAACCATAAAACATTAGAAATGCTGTCTGTTGGTTTAATTATATTGTCCACATCATCCTCATTCTCTTGAACCACAACCACATTTACACAGCCTTTGTACTTTGTGTCCAAGTATTCACTTCATCCACACATTCCTTGACATTTATCCTTTTTGCATTGAACCATAACTCATGTTTTGCCTTCTCCTCCTCCTTTAAATACTTCATAAACAGACTTCGATTAAGTTTAAATACTTCATAAACACACATTGCACATCACAGTTCATTATTAATTTGCTAAAACAAAAACATCCCTTCCTTCTCTCTCTCAAGCTCATTAAACGCCAAAAACCTGGCAAGACCATAATTCCATAATTCTTTAGAATCATGACATTGCGTACATGAGTAAATAATGTGACAAAAAAGCAACAGGGGCTGTGGGGAAAAAGTGGTTTATAATGAGACATTCCCTCAAAACATCAAACACATCACACCCTCCCAGGTTTAAGATGCTGCACCATCACACAGAGGAAATGATTTATATAAGCAAACAGGCTGTGTGAAAGCACACCTGTCTGAGAGGAGCTAGCAGTCATAAAGTAAGATCTAAGAATAAGAAAGATATACCCTATCTAAGTGCCTGCACTGCTTTTACTGAGTGCAGACACAGAACACATCCTAATCTATGGCCTAATTGGGTTGGACAAAATAAGGCAACTCAGCAAAATCATTAGGGGGTGGCAAACTGGCGAATGATGTGACTTCAACATCCTCTCCATCAGAATGGATCATTTCCCTATCCTGGGCGAGAGCACGGTCAGACAGTGCATAACCAGCTATGGGGATCATAGCATACTGGCCTATGAATGACTTCATGAATGACTTAACAAGAACACCAAGACAAGGGATCACGCAACACACCAAGACAGCAAAAACCAACACCAAGACACAGACAAGACAGACTGACACCTCATCTTTGGATCCAGTTTGCATCCAGTTCATAAAAACACATTGATTAAGTTGAATATTTCATAAACACACATTGATTCCGTTTAAATACTTCATAAATACACATTGATTAAGTTTAAATACTTCATAAACACACATTGATTATGTTTAAATAGTTCATAAACACACATTGATTATGTTTAAATACTTCATAAACACACATTGATTAAGTTTAAATACTTCATAAACACACATTGCACTTCATGTTTGGGCTTTAGGTGTCAATATTCTTTTTCATTTTGTGACTGGTGTCTCCGTTTCGACAACACTTTGGGTGATTTCGGACAGTTTTTCAGCCTCTGGGGGCTGTGAACCCTTTACAACAGCCAGCGTGGCTGGCTCAACCTGCGCAAATTCAATTT
Source organism: Nannobrachium achirus (assembly GCF_963921795.1). Lineage (NCBI taxonomy): Eukaryota > Metazoa > Chordata > Actinopteri > Myctophiformes > Myctophidae > Nannobrachium > Nannobrachium achirus. The sequence goes on along the minus strand of NC_137820.1, from coordinate 659,985 downwards.
CAAGTTCAACCCTTTGAGCGTGCATTGCGTCACCATCAGTAGGCCTATGCGTTTCAGCCCCAGTGGCGGGTAGTTCAACCATTACGCATAATTCATTTTCACCCTGAACACCTTTATCAGACACCATACTAAATAGCAATGCAAAATACCAGCAGTTCAAATATATAACCGTGCTTTTAGTGAAATCAGAACAATGTGCAAAACCCAAACTTAAATCACAGTTAAAACCTCAAAACCTTCAGAACAGAGTCAGACCCACGAACCGGTTGCAACCATAACATTTTAACAGTGAACCATGAACCCTCAAACAGGTTACAACCATAAAACATTAGAAATGCTGTCTGTTGGTTTAATTATATTGTCCACATCATCCTCATTCTCTTGAACCACAACCACATTTACACAGCCTTTGTACTTTGTGTCCAAGTATTCACTTCATCCACACATTCCTTGACATTTATCCTTTTTGCATTGAACCATAACTCATGTTTTGCCTTCTCCTCCTCCTTTAAATACTTCATAAACAGACTTCGATTAAGTTTAAATACTTCATAAACACACATTGCACATCACAGTTCATTATTAATTTGCTAAAACAAAAACATCCCTTCCTTCTCTCTCTCAAGCTCATTAAACGCCAAAAACCTGGCAAGACCATAATTCCATAATTCTTTAGAATCATGACATTGCGTACATGAGTAAATAATGTGACAAAAAAGCAACAGGGGCTGTGGGGAAAAAGTGGTTTATAATGAGACATTCCCTCAAAACATCAAACACATCACACCATCCCAGGTTTAAGATGCTGCACCATCACACAGAGGAAATGATTTATATAAGCAAACAGGCTGTGTGAAAGCACACCTGTCTGAGAGGAGCTAGCAGTCATAAAGTAAGATCTAAGAATAAGAAAGATATACCCTATCTAAGTGCCTGCACTGCTTTTACTGAGTGCAGACACAGAAAACATCCTAATCTATGGCCTAATTGGGTTGGAGAAAATAAGGCAACTCGGCAAAATCATTAGGGGGTGGCAAACTGGCGAATGATGTGACTTCAACATCCTCTCCATCAGAATGGATCATTTCCCTATCCTGGGCGAGAGCACGTCCAGACAGTGCATAACCAGCTGTGGGGATCATAGCATACTGGCCTATGAATGACTTCATGAATGACTTAACAAGAACACCAAGACAAGGGATCACGCAACACGCCAAGACAGCAAAAACCAACACCAAGACACAGACAAGACAGACTGACTTGCCCTCCCTCACAGTTCATTATTAATTTGCTAAAACAAAAACATCTCTTCCTTCTCTCTCCCAAGCTCATTAATTAAACGCCAAAAACCTTCTCATTCTCACAGCCATAAAACAAAGAGGCACTATGTGATTGGTGACCTTCAGAAACACGTGACCATCTTGCAGACTTCACGTAAACATCAACGTCCAAATGCACTGCAAATACATGTTGTCGTTTATTAAACCAGAGCATACTAGCAGAGGTGGAGAAAGTACTCACATTTTCTACTCTCGGTCGTCCTCAGACGAGCTTCCATCGGAGTCTCCAATCGTTCCGGTTCTCCATACACCCGGCCAGCTCCGAAGAGCTTTCAGCTCAGCATGTCACTGAGTTTGAACCACTGTCAGTACAGTAAGTAGTTGTGCTTATGTTCTTATGCTTATGTGCATATGCTTATGTGTTCATATGCTTATGTGCATAATATGCTTATGTGTGCATATGCTTATGTGCATAATATGCTTATGTGTGCATAGCTTATGTGCATAATATGCTTATGTGCATATGCTTGTGTGCATATGCTTATGTGCATAATATGCTTATGTGCATATGCTTATGTGTGCATATGCTTATGCTATGCTTATGTGCTTACGTTGACATGTCAGAGTGAGTTTGAACCACTGTCAGTACAGTAAGGAGTTGTGCTTATGTGCTTACGTTGACCTTCTGACATGTCAGAAGGTCACACCAGTTCGAGGAGAGGTTGCCCCCCGAAGGGGGTCCTCGCACGGCTGACTTGTGAACGCGGCGTCCCGTTTGGGCGGAACCTTCGCCCCGGCCCGGGGGCCGTCGGGGAACATTAGGCCACACTCTTGCCCACCCGAGGGGGCACGGCACAAACGATGTCTGAGATCCCCCGTCACAAGGACGGCGGACCCTAACTCAATGTGCACTTCGAGTGCTTGGCACCTCGTTCCTCCCATCCGCCGTACTCCTCAGCCTAACCGACTCCCCACGCAACTTCACGCAGACCGCTCCACGCGATAGGGAAGTCGGCAGGCTCTTTCCGCTTGCACTGATGCCCAAGAGGATCAAGAGACTTGATCGGGGAGAGGGACACCACCGAGGGCCCTCGTATGGCTGAGTAGAGGGATGCGGCTCCCCATTGACCCGTAGGTCGTTAGGGACGTTATGCTTCACTCTGCCCACGAAGGGTGCGGCACAAACGAAACCCGAGATCCCCTGCCCCGGGAGGGACGAGGAGACCCTAGTTCAATGTGCACTTCAAGCGAGAGCACCTCAACCATGCCTCAGCCACACTCCCCAACGCTCCGACCCCCACCCGTTCCACACGGAGAACGGCTCCACGCAGATAGGAGGCTGGAGTATTCTCTCCATGGCATCACTGCAATGCGCCTTAGGACACCGGGAGGGACACAGGCTTCGCGCCCGTGTCCCTCCTACCGACCCCTGCTGACTCCGCGTCAGGGAGGGCATCGGATCTTGAGGTTGTGGGCCAGTGGAGGGGGGGGTGTGTGTGTGTGTGTGTGTGTGTGTGTGTGTGTGTGTGTGTGTGTGTGTGTTTACGTTGACATGTCAGAGCCTTCTGGGTAATGTAGTTGTCCTGAAGGAGGATGTTGGGCTGGTTGAGGAGCCTAGAATAAACACAGGAATTAACCCATTAAGACCAGGAACACATCATTACTTTAACCATTGTTTTCATGCTTTAACTATTAAAAACAACAGCAGATGCAAGCTTGTAGATCTGACATTTTTGAATTTGTATCAATGTGTGCAAGTCTTTGAATATTTGACCCAATTCTATAATCTCTCTTAAATAAGTAAATGTATTTACTAGTTACTTTAGGCCACTGCATAGGCCTACTAGCTTTAACTCTTAATAAAGACAGCAGTGATTTGCTTTGGATGTTTGACATATGTGAAGTCCACAAGCTGGACACACATTTTGTCAGGTCACCAATTTCCCCATAACACCGGAGGAGGAGCTAGGCAGAAATATGAGGCTTGGAATTTGTCTTGAAAAGAACCACAGAAGTCTTTAGACCAGGGCTCTTCATCGTTTTCAGGCCAAGGACCCCTTAATCGAGAGAGAGAGATGGAGCAGGGACCCCCACAACAGATACAGTAGTTTTGTTTGACAGCTCAATCATCAGTGTATTTTGGATTCATGTCAATTTGTGTTTTCAGATATTTAACCACTTGACCATCAATACGTAATAAACTTGACCTTTTAGTCATTGCCCCACAAGCTCAAGGAATAGGGGTGATACCTGTGATGTCTTTCCATACTTTTTCTGTTTTATTTATTAGTTTGGTCATTAAGGTCCACAGAATGACAGGCCTGCTCTGCCGGAAACATTGCGAAAAAAACTTATGGCCATTTGTATATTCACTGTCCCATCGACTTCACTATACAGGAAAAGAAAAATATCTAAAAAATAAAATAAATGTGCTTTAAGTAGCATGTGAGGGGTCAAACTAGGGGTTCTTCATGATTCTGAATCCATTGCAAGCATTTGTTTTGCATGAAAAAACATTCCTAGGGCAAATTATCAGCCCCCCAAAAGTGATGATTTTTTGATGACTCATCACTTTTTACAAATTTGGGGGCCCAAAATTTTGCCCAATGTAAGGTTGGCCATAACCTTTTTTCACAATGTTTCCGGCAGAGCAGGCCTCTCATTCTGTGGACCTTAATGACCAAACTAAGATAAAATAGAAATAAAAAGTGCGGCAGAACATCACAAGTCCTCTCCCATTATCAGGGACTGGGTCCCTGACTATTTCACTCTGTGCTTGGTCTGCTCTTTTTCCCCTCTACACTAAACCTCTTTGCCAGAAATAGCCGATCTACAAGCTCACAACGAGGCGTTGCATGTGTGCTTGTAGATCTGCTATTTTTGGCTAAAGTTCACAGATTATGTTCAAGTGGTTAATATAAAAGAGGAGAAAAAAGTTTTTATCATTCAAAGATTTGGAGGACCCCCTTGTAGTAACTCTGAGGACCCCCTAGGGGTCCCGGACCCCCTGTTGAAGACCCCTGCTTTAGACCAGTGGTTCTCAAAGTGTCTGGTTCACCTGTCAGCCTTTAGACCAGTGGTTCTCACAGTGTGGTCTGAGGACCCCCAGGGGTCCTCTCAACTTATCACCATCAGTATAAACCATACATGGGCAACTGGCGGCCCCCACCTTCACTTACTGTCTAGCGCCACCCGCAGGTTGATATGGGAATACTGATATTATTGATTTCAGCTGTTACAATTCTAAACATGCAAACATGACGCTGTCACCTGCTCCAAGTACTTCAGTCTATATTAGTAGCTTAATGACTAGTATTACATTTGTATTGTCCTTTAAAGTTATACTATGTAACTTTTTTTATAAAACAAATCTTAAAATTGTCCTAACTGTTAAATTGCTAAAGTTTTAGATAGATTTTTTTTCTTCTTTTTTTATAACATTTTTCATTGATTCCTATTAATCAAATGAAAATTATTAAATACAATAAAAGATTATATAAAAAAAAGTTATCAAAAGAAAACATGGCCTGCTCACGTATTCAGAGGGTGTCAGGAGTCACCAGAAAAAAAGGACAGTTGTTTTCATTGAATCCATCATGGTTAAAATGGAGTTTGAAGTTATAATGGGTTTGTATAGGAAGGGGATGAGGCCGAATATTCGGCACCGAAAATCTTCGGCCGAAAATGGCTAAAAATGCATTTTCGGTTTTCGGACGTATTGTTTTTAAAACCGAATAGTATAGCACCGAATAGTGTGAAGAACAGGGGTCCAGTATAATCTCTCAAAAAGCAGCATCAGCATGCCACAGTAGTTCTGTTGGTGTGGCCAACAGCGTTAGCTAGAATCTAGATTGTTGAAACTTGTAAACAAAGGGAACAGAGGGCTGCTGTTCCTCGGACGCGCCTCCATAGTCCATGTTAAAATAATTTACCGCATCGCGGAAAAAGAAAAACATTAGCGAATAGCAAAGGCCGCGGGCCGCGATTTTCTGCAAAGTAGACTTCCCAAGCAATATGGAGACGTTTTAATTTTAGAAATCCCTTCATAATTGACTAAGCAATCTAATAATGTCCTTAAATCCTTGTGCATTGATTAAAAGCTGCAAAGTGAAAGTGATTTCTGTGCAACTGTGGCTCCCCCTCCTCCGTCCCCTGCATGTGAAGTGAAACTTTTGGTGTGTGTCTTAGGGTGCTTTTTTTGCCTTGATAAAACTTAAGCAAGGCAGCGACATACAGTACTTTCTTCCTTGACAATAATGAGAGGCAGACAATACCATTACTGACATTTTGCTGAATATAAAAACGTTTTATATTGCTAATAAACAAAGTAAAATGGAATCTTTTGGAAACTTAATGGGTCTGTAACTCAGTGAATAAATGGAACCAAATGGACCTGTTCCATTTGTACTCTAGTATTTTAACATTTAATATAAATTGGGGTCCCAGTGATATAAATATAATTAAATGGGTGTCTGTAGCCTAGTGTATTTAGAAATCCTAGTTCTAAGTTCAAACATTAGCCAAATTGTAAAATAAATATAAGAAATAGAAATCTGGAATAATATGTGGGTCCCTGGCTGGCACACAATATTTTGAGAAGAGAGTCTGTGACTAAATTGGCCTATATACCTACAATTATGGTTTTGACATAATCACGTTTGCCATAATAAAGTAGCTTTACAGCAAATGTACTGTAATGACAGCAATGATACAAAAATGGCAATAAAAATACATTATGCGCATAATAATATATATTAATAATATTCGGCTATTCGGTTTTCGGCCGAGTGTTTCCATTATTCGGTATTCGGTTTCGGCCAAGAATTTTCCTTTCGGCACATCCCTAGTCCTGGAAGGGGGAAATTAATTAACAAATATCTAAATACTGAATGAAGAAATTAAAAAAACTGTCCTGGGTGTTCCCAAGAGCCTGATTAGACGATAAAATGACAAAAAGATTTTTTGAAAGTGAAATATCCCTTTAACATAAGTATAACTAAATGCATTTGATGTTAAATTAGGAATGTACTTTTCAGGCTAAAAACTAATAAGTTAATCATCTGGGGACCCCCCAACATCATTTGGGGACCCTCCTGGGGGTCCCGACCCACATGTTGAGAACCTCTAGCCTAGAGAACAACCATCGCTATGGAGAAATAAAATACTAATAAAAACTCTTGCACTCTGAGTAGGACCCTTCACTTATTAACTGCCAAAACTCATCATATTTAAACTCATTACAGTTGGACATTCATTGTGTGAATGCAGTCAAGCACTGACTGGTTTATATAAAATATAGCCTACAGGCTAGATCAGGGGTCTTCAACGTTTTCACACCAGGGACCCCCAAACTGATGGGGAGATTGAGCAGGGACCCCCTACCACCACGTAGGGTCAGGGTTGTGTGAATGCAGTCAAGCACTGACTGGTTTATATAAAATATAGCCTACAGGCTAGATCAGGGGTCTTCAACGTTTTCACACCAGGGACCCCCAAACTGATGGGGAGATTGAGCAGGGACCCCCTACCACCACGTAGGGTCAGGCTACAAGATATGTTTTATTTTAAACATACACTAGCCTACAGCCCCTTGGTGTGAAGCAGACAGACTGTGATGTTGCTCTCTCTGGAACTGCCCCCCTCCCCCTCACTCCATCTCTGCTTGCAGGCAGTTGGGACTGGGAGTGCGCTGCTTGTTGACGCCCATTTGTGATGTAAATCGCATCACAGGACAGCCGCCTACAGGCCAAAATTTGGGAAAATATTTTAAACATTTGGGGATTATGAGAAGTAGAGATACATCTGAAGGTGATAAAGTTGATGTTGGGCAAGGTACATGCGTTATTGATTTTTGTATTATGTTTTTTAGACAATTGAACAACTGCTGAACGTGGAGTTACAGATGGAAACACACACACACAAACACACTATTTTTTGGGGCGATTCTAATTAAGGTTGTGGGATGTACAAGGTACAGTGAGCAGGGTGGCCGTACCACTGCCATTTCTAAACATACTGCTTATTAACTGAGAACTAAAAAGAACTTCTGGGAACTCAGATTAACTGAGGACCAATGTCAATACTATCAACAATCTGACAGTTACACAGTAATCTATCTAATCATGTATAAAAGCTATTCAAAATGGTCAAACTCATTGTCATCATTTTTAACATACAGTAAATGTGGAAAATGTTAGAATGACCATTTTTGCAGTACCTCTGCGGACCCCCTAGGGGTCGCGGACCCCCTGTTGAAGACCTCTGGCTAGATTATAGAATGTAGTCTAATTAAAATAATACAACCTACTGTATGTGTGGCTGCAGAAAGCCTGGTATGTGTGGCCCTAAACATCATCAGTACAACACCAAACAGCTCATTCCATCCTAACAACTCAGTGACTTTCAGATCAGATTTAAATCTCTTTATGAAAACTTCACGAAGCTTCAAACACAAATACTCGTTGAATAAACTCATTTAGCTTCTCTTTAGCACAATTTGCAGGCATAATAAATCCACCATAAATAAAGAAGTCCTTCTACAATACAGGCTAGCCTACAACACATTAGATATGGCAGGAGTCCTCGATCAAATAAACAATTATTTTAAAAAGCAAATGAATCTCAGTTAAACCAACAAGACAATAAAGGAATAAAGAAACTGTCGGCTCTGATGTTCTCATTTAGGAACAAATGACAAGAGATAATCGACCCATCAAAATAAATTATACAGATTATATAATGATCAAAACAAAATGATTTAAATGAAATCATAGTCATTTAAACCAAGCAGAGAATAAATCAATGCAAGTCGAGGCTCTTTTCAACACAGCTAACCCAAGCCGAGACAGAAAGAGAGACAGAACAGTAAAAAAACACTGAACAAACATTTCTACACCTTTAACCCTCTAAGGCCCGCATTAAGAAATACTTGAAATAAAAAATTTAAAAAAATCAGATGGTGTTGTAGGAGTCCTATTAACTCACTTACTGCCAATTTAAAATGCCCCTCGAGTGGCACTAGTGCCAGAAGCCTCCATAGACTCTTATGTAATTTATAGTGCACAGATCATGCACGCCCATGCACAGATCATGCACCATGTTTGTGCAGGCTGTTCACAGCTTTCAAACAAAAAAAAAGATTGGAAATCCGTTCAGGCATTCATGATTTATCAGCCATAATGTTTTCTTCAGATGTAAACAAAAAAGGCTGCCATGTTTGAAAGATGGGGTTGTATGGGGGGTGGAACATGCAAAATCGCGATTGAAATCATGTTTACTAGATTTAATTGGGTCCAAAAAAAAAAAAAAAATAATAATTTTTTTTTTTTTTTTTTTTTTTTTCTAAGTAAAAGTCGCCCAAAGTCGCTTGGCAGGGAACTCCATAGTGAGAAAGTTGCTCTAAAAGTCGCCTGGCACTGTATGAGTTAAGAGGAAAATGTAATGTTTTTTTCAAAAAAAAAATTTTGTAAGATTTTATAGCCATAAATCAAAAATCATAAATCTAGCTCTAATTTACATATGGGGGATATTTTTCACAATAATAACATATGTACATGTTCTAGACATTCTAATGATCACCAAAAAAAATAGTACAGGCATTTTACTTATGTTTTTGTGAGGTATAGCTTCCATCAAAAAGTGAGATGTTGTTCGTCAAAACTCTGGAATTTCAGCGGGTGTGGCGGGTGTGAATGTCAGCCCCTGTGGGGGGTATTTATATGCAAATATTTTGGCCAATGGCATTGTAATACTAAACAATAGAATCCAATGGTGGTGTTTAGGTGGTAGGGGGAGCTAAAATAAAATGATTTAAACCTTTTTTTGGATAAAATACAAACGTTGTAATATTACAACCGTGGGCCTTAGAGGGTTAAACACTGTTTATAATGACATTAAAAGCCATTAAATTAACAACAGGGACTAATTAATTAATGATAAGTGAATTAAACTCACGGTATCAAAGCAGCAGAACCAAACACATCAAACAGAAAGCAGCAGAGACAGAGAAATCCACACATCGCATAACAACAACTTAACCCATTTAGGCCTAACCTATAGAATAGGGCTAAATCAGAAATTAGCCTACAAAACAAATATGTTGCTACATACTGTACATGTACTGTAAGCCCCTCCCAAACAGCAAAATGTGTTCCCGGCCTGAGTGATTTCACTCACGGTATGAAAGCAGCAGGTCCAACACATTCAAACACACCAAGCAGTCACCTGCGCCACACGGCCGTACGGCCGAGCTATAGAACAGCATTTATAGGTAGGTGCGTGATGAGATCTGGGGTAGTAGTACTTAAATAAGCAAATGTACTTAGTTACTTTAAGCCACTGCATAGGCCTACTAGCTTTAACTCTTAATAAGACAGCAGTGATTTGCTTTGGATGTTTGACATCATGTGAAGTCCACAAGATGGACACACATTTTGGCAGGTCACCAATTTCCCCATAACAACAGAGGAGGAGCTAGGCAGAAATATGAGGCTTGGAATGTGTCTTGAAAAGAACCACTGAAGTCTTTAGACCAGGGCTCTTCAGTGTTTTCAGGCCAAGGACCCCTTAATCGAGAGAGAGAAATGAAGCAGGGACCCCCACAACAGATAGTTTGGGGGGACCCCCCAAAATCATTTGGGGACCCTCCTGGGGGTCCCGACCCACATGTTGAGAACCTCTAGCCTAGAGAACAACCATCGCTATGGAGAAATAAAATACTAATAAAAACTCTTGCACTCTGAGTAGGACCCTTCACTTATTAACTGCCAAAACTCATCATATTTGGACATTAATTGTGTGAATGCAGTCAAGCACTGAGACTGGTTTATATAAAATATAGCCTACAGGCTAGATCAGGGGTCTTCAACGTTTTCACACCAGGGACCCCCCAAACTGATGGGGAGATTGAGCAGGGACCCCCTACCACCACGTAGGGTCGGGGCTACAACATATGTTTTATTTTAAACATACATGTACAAGGTACAGTGAGCAGGGTGGCCGTACCACTGCCATTTCTAAACATACTACTTATTAACTGAGAACTAAAAAGAACTTCCGGGAACTCAGATTAACTGAGGACCAATGTCAATACTATCAACAATCTGACAGTTACACAGTAATCTAATCGGTCACCAGCACTTTCGCCTATAACATATTCGCCTACACGCATTTGGTCCTTTCGCCTGGCATTTTCGCCTTGGAGGAGAGTCTTTTCACCCAAGATTCTGAGCCATTTCGCCTACCCTCAATTCTGCCGTCAGACTGTCCATGTTTGCAAATTACCTCTTTGTCATTTAAATATTATAGTGACTGTGACAGTGGTGTCAAGTGCATCTAACAGTTTACTTGACATTTATTATTTACATCACATTTTATTCCAAAAAAATGGCAAAATAGTTTTTTATGCCTGTTGACAGGCAAGGTTGATTCTATAGGCTATTTAGGTGTAGCATATCTTATAGCCTATAGACCTATATAGGCTAATAGCCTACATATTTTGTATAGCCTAATGTTAAAACAATATAGGCCTACAATACTGTTAATTTTACAATACTGTTCAATACTGCACCAAAGAATCTATAGCCTAGTATCGGGACATGGATTAATTAATTATTTGGGCGCACCTGATTCCAATAGCTCTGTATTTATGTGATTACTATGGAGTGCATAGGATAGCTGTGTGTAGGTTTGACATGTAACACCACTGTCACAGTCACTATAATATTTAAATGACAAAGAGATAATATGAAAACATGGACAGTCTGACAGCAGAATTGAGGGTAGGCGAAATGGCTCAGACAGGTAGGTGAAAAGACTCTCCTCCACGGCAAAAGTGCCCCGCGAAAAGACCTGGCGAAAATGTTATAGGCGATTATGCCTGACACCATCTAATCATGTATAAAAGCTATGCAAAATGGTCAAACTCATTGTCATCATTTTTAACATACAGTAAATGTGGAAAATGTTAGAATGACCATTTTTGCAGTACCTACGCGGACCCCCTAGGGGTCTCGGACCCCCTGTTGAAGACCTCTGGCTAGATCATAGACAACATACTGTATATGTGTGGCTGCAGAAAGCCTGGTATGTGTGGCCCTAAACATCATCAGTACAACACCAAACAGCTCATTCCATCCTAACAACTCATTGACTTTCAGATCAGATTTAAATCTCTTTGTGAAAACTTCACGAAGCTTCAAACACAAATACTCATTAAATAAACTCATTTTGATTCTCTTTAGCACAATTAGCAGGCATAATAAATCCACCATAAATAAAGAAGTCCTTCTACAATACAGGCTAGCCTACAACACATTAGATATGGCAGGAGTCCTCGATCAAATAAACAATTATTTTAAAAAGCAAATGAATCTCAGTTAAACCAACAAGACTACAAAGGAATAAAGAAACTGTCGGCTCTGATGTTCTCATTTAGGAACAAATGACAAGAGATAATCGACCCATCAAAAAATAAATTATACTGATTATACAATGATCAAAACAAAATGATTTAAATGAAATCATAGTCATTTAAACCAAGCAGAGAATAAATCAATGCAAGTCGAGGCTCGTTTCAACTCAACTAACCCAAGCCGAGACAAAAAAGTAAAGAAACACTGAACAAACATTTCAACACAACTAGCCCAAGCCGAGACAAAACAGTAAATAAACACTGAACAAACATTTCAACACCTTTAAACACTGTTTATAATGACATCAAAGCCATTAAATTAACAACAGGGACTAATTAATTAATGATAAGTGAATTAAACTCACAGTATCAAAGCAGCAGAACCAAACACATCAAACAGAAAGCAGCAGAGACAGAAATCCACGCATCTCATAACAACAACTTAAAGTGATTTCACTCACGGTATGAAAGCAGCAAGTCCAACACCAAACAGTCAGCTGCGCCACACGGCCGTACGGCCGAACTATAGAACAGCATTTATAGACCTGGGGTAGTTATTTTACCTCTGCAGGGTTTCTGTAAGGCAGTGGTTCGCAACCTTTTCAGGCCGGGGACCCCCCAAAATAATGATATTTTAACTGGAGACCCCCCACAATAATCGTATTTTAACTGGGGACCCCTCCACCCCCACCCTGACGAGCACTAGCTTACAGTTGACTCAACTGTGTTATTTTTTGTATAACAGTTCTATTGTGAAAATAGCAGATCTACATGCTCACAACGCATTGCGATGCGAGGCATGTAGATGAGATGTGTGAGCATGTAGATCTGCTATTTTCACAATTTCTGCCTCTAATATTTGACAATTTGGCCAATGTTTAATTTGTCATTTTAGAGGTATTAAAACGTCCTTAAATTGTCACTTCTATACCTTCTATACAATTAAACTTTATGTTGGTTTGTTTACAGTTGAGTGAGAAAACAATGTTGCAACATTAAGTTAATCATCTGGGGCCCCCCCAAAATAATGTGGGGACCCCCTTGGGGGTCCCGACCCACAGGTTGAGAACCACTGTTGTTAGGCACACAGTGATGTGACATGGGGTAGTTATTTTACCTCTGCTCGGTTTCTGTAAGCTCACAGCTTACAACCACTAATAAAGTCCGAACGCGAGAAGTGTGAATGATCTGCCTAAAATGTAAGGTTTTCTGTGTTTTGTTAAACAGAACAACATTTATAAATAATAGCTTGAAGCTTTATAATCAGGACACAACGTGCTTGCCTTACAGACTCTAGTCAAGGCATAAAGGTACCTCCCACCTAGACCGATAGAAAGTTGAATGAATGAATGGAGATATTTGGGGGTCTCCAGATGTTTCGCTTATATATTGGTTAACATGTATTTTCTCACTCAGCAGTAAACAGACCAACATACAGTAGCATATAAGTGTATACCGGGTATCTGCACATTCCTAAAGTGATCATTCAGGCCGGGAACACATTTTGCTGTTTGGGAGGGGCTTACAGTACATGTACAGTATGTAGCAACATATTTGTTTTGTAGGCTAATTTCTGATTTAGCCCTATTCTATAGGTTAGGCCTAAATGGGTTAAGGACTTTTAAGATCTTTTTAGTACCTCTGGTCAAACTTAGGCCAAATTGTCAAATATTAAAGGCAATAGCAGATCTACATGCTCACAACACGAGGCGTTGTGAGCATGTAGATCTGCTATTTTCACAATAAAACAGATCGAGTCAAACTAATGTAATGCCAACTCCTACAATTCCAAGTGCTCGTCAGGGTGGGGGGTCCCCAGTTGAAATATGTTTATTGTGGGGGGTCGTGGACTGAACAGGTTGAGGACCATTGCTTTAGAGCAACAGCAATAAACCAGTGTGGGGGCAGACCTCTTTTCAGAAACACCCCTACTTAGAAACTTCCCTATTCAGAAATACCCTCACTGAGGTTAGGGTTTAGGTAGCCGCAAATTGCAACACTAGATTTTTTTATAATCGGATGAATCTAGGGTTGCAATACCTTCCATAGGGATCCAATGCATCAAAACATTTTTTTGCTATCTGATTGTGTTAAACGACTTCAAACTCACCAATATTGTGGCTCTTTGGAAAGCTTGGAATTTACTCTTGCTATCTGCAAAGTGTTTGTTTCTGAAAAATCCACCGTATAATTGTTATGATTTATTTTCTGTCAAGAAATCCGAGCAGACATGGTTTATTTTATAAGTGTTGAACTTCGGAAGCGATCGTCTTCTATAACGCCATGTCCCGCTGCCTCCTGCATAATGTGACATTTAGAACCAGGTGGTCACAGGACCGTTGAGGGATTTTCCACGAGCGCTTCCAAACTCCAGGACTTAGAAAAAATGATCACCTGAACCAAATTTCTTGGATAGAAAGTAGCTCCTAAAATGTCTACTGTGGATTTTTCTGAAACAAACACTTTGCAGATAGAAAGAGTAAATTCCAAGCTTTCCATAGAGCCGCAATATTGGTGAGTTTGAAGTCGTTTAACACAATCAGATAGCAAAAAAAACGTTTTGATGCATTGGCTGCCTATGGGAGGTATTGCAACCCTAGATTCATCCGATTATAAAAAAAATCTAGTGTTGCAATTTGCGGCTAGGGTTTAGGTTAGGTTTAGGTGACACCTCCATTTAGCTCTGGTTTGAGTGTGAAAATCACCCCTGGCCTGTACACCTAAATACCCTCAGCACTATGATGGCAGTTTGGCCCAGCAAACAATAGCTTGGTTAGCTAGTCCTCCTACAATAGCTCACATACATCTGGTTAGCCCTCAATACAAGCTCATTACATTATACAAAACATAGCAAAATGACTCAAATACAAGAACATACCAAAACATACCCAGTCAATATATTCCAGGATCCCTCTTTGGATACCTGGTACAGCTCATGCTTCCAGGTCTGCTACAAACACCCAAATGAGAAGCTTCTGGGCAAACCACTAGGCCCGCCCACCTGGCCATGCCTTAAAGGGCCAGCGCTACAGAACACAGATGCATAGGCTGTCAATGGTTGCTGTTGCAACTCTAGATTCAAATAATCTAGAGTTGCAATTTGCGGCTTTTAATTTATTTGTGCATCAATGACAGTCTGTTTCTACATCGTGGTATTGATACGTTTTAATTTAAAGTAAAAAAGAGAAAGGTCTCCGCCAGGCCAGGTAGGTTATTGTGGGCCAGCAACGGACACAACATAACGTTTTACTGGGATGTTTGTGCTCTGTTGTCTTCTTGCTGCAGTTACAGTATATATATATTAAAAAAAAACATCACAAGGATGCAACTTGGACGTATCATCAGTGATGTAGCCTGGGGTCGACGGGTGTTTCGGGTCTCGCAACATCATACACCCTCGCCCAGGTGACCCAGCCGGGGTTGATCAAGTCCCGACTTACGTCCCAGTAGCTATCCACGATCAGTCCTATTAGGGAAAGACAGGGTCACTCAATGTGCTGCACCGGAACTACTCTGCCGGGATTGGGGGTACTATTCTGGCGCGTGGAAGAACTAGGCTCTATGGGTTGACTCCTGGCCGGGCTCCTCCTACGTCTCACCAGGTCCTCTCCTGCTCTCACCAGGTCCAGGCCCTTTGCGTTGCACCAGACCCCAATCCAAACATTCCATTCAGGTGGTTTGGCCGCAAGGGTTGGCTGGTGGTAGTACTGCAAGCTCCACCCTGAAAAGCTGGCGCTGCAGGCTCTGCTTGCGGCGTGAATGGCCCTCCTAAAGGCCTCACCGTGGATTTGTTGGACTTCTTCCTCACGGAAGACACAGGCTGGGGCGCTAACCCAACCTGCTCCCGGGTGCCGTCTACATTCCGGCCATCAACCGACTCTCCGGTGGTCACCAAACTATTCCTGGTTGTCACATAGTCTATTCCTATGAGCCACTATAAATAGAACTAATAATGAAAAAAAAAACATCACAAAGATGCAAAAAAACATCACAAGGATGCAACTGGGACGTATCATCAGTGATGTAGCCTGGGGTCGACGGGAGTTTCGGGTTTCGCAACATCATACACCCTCGCCCAGGTGACCCATATAATATAATATAATATAATATAATATAATATAATATAATATGTTTACATGTCAGCATAATCAACATGAAAAGCCTCAGGCAGCAGCTATAGGTCCATATCACTGATTTAACAGAATATAGGTTGTCCATACTCCATATCACTGATTTAACAGACTATAGGTTGTCCATACTCCATATCACTGATTTAACAGACTATAGGTTGTCCATACTCCATATCACTGATTTAACAGACCATACTGTAGGTTATCCATACTCCATATCACTGATTTAACAGACCATAGGTTGTCCATACTCCATATCACTGATTTAACAGACCATAGGTTGTCCATACTCCATATCACTGATTTAACAGACCATACTATAGGTTGTCCATACTCCATATCACTGATTTAACACATACACAGCCATTTACAATATGCGTTTGCGCCTATACTGCCAGGAAATTATTAATTTTTCAGAGTCACAGTAGATCTCCCTTATATGAATGACATTTTGGTAGGCTGTAGTCTATATAGTGTACACTAGATGTCGCCAGCGATTAAGGTCTCTGGCGATTGCTAGAAGGCCTCAAATTAGCAACCAGTCCATTCACTTAGCATTAGCGTTAGCATGGAACGGCCCGGGACCCGTGCACGCCATCCGCGCTCTCGACTATGTGCCTTAGATGCCCAATTGACGCACAGAGCCTTCAAACCGGATCAAGATCCGACGTTTAGAACGTGAGATAGAGCCGAGTTGCTGTAATGGTTTCCAATGTAAAATATATGCTCGGGTACATGATTGACACGCTCGATTTCCGGTTTCCGGCGATGACGTCACTTCCATCGCAGAATCCTTGCTGAAGCTTATATGAAGCTAGAATGGTCATTTATAGCTCAAAAAATGTCAAAAAAATACCAAAATCATCAGAAAATGATCCCCAAGGCGACGTTTGGCGATCTGGCACGGTTTGGCGTCCCCAAAATGGCGATGAAAGGCGATTTGGCTAAGAATGAGTTTAACAGACCATACTATAGGTTGTCCATACTCCATATCACTGATTTAACAGACCATACTATAGGTTGTCCATACTCCATATCACTGATTTAACAGACTATACTATAGGTTGCCCATACTCCATATCACTGATTTAACAGACCATACTGTAGGTTGTCCATACTCCATATCACTGATTTAACAGACTATACTATAGGTTGTCCATACTCCATATCACTGATTTAACAGACTATAGCAGGGGTCTTCAACAGGGGGTCCTGGACCCCTAGGGGGTCCTCAGAGTTACTACAGGGGGTCCTCCAAATCTTCCACTCCTTTTTATATTAACAACTTGAACCCTAGTGAACATATTCTGAGAACTGTAGCCAAAAATAGCAGATCTACAAGCTCACAACGCCTCATGCTGCGAGGCATTGTGAGCTTGCAGATCGGCTATTATGAAAGGGTTAGGGTTATCGCACTTTGAAAAATCTAGCCGTTGTTAGCATTAGCATTTGTTAACATTAGCATTTGTCGAAAGAAAATAGGGTTCCAGGGGTCACACAGCAATGTGTCACACATCCACACGTTCGTCTCGACGAGCTATACAACATACTAAGAGACAAGCGCTTAAAACCTATTGGTTTCCGAGTTATCGCACTTTGAAAAATCTAGCCGTTGTTAGCATTAGCATTTGTTAACATTAGCATTTGTCCAAATAAAGTAGGGTTCCAGGGGTCGCACAGCAATGTGTAACACATCCACACGTTCGTCTCGACGAGCTATACAACATACAAAGTGCCACTCTCACATAGTTTATAGAGAAACAAATAGTTTACCATAATTTCATTATTATATAAATAATTATTCTATTAACTCAAACATATTTTAAATAAAGGCAGTGGCTTCAGTTCAGCTAAAGCTAGTGTAACAGGAGTCATTTAATGTTATTTTATTTGAATGAAGTTCGTCAAAATATAGTCAATCAACAAGACAATGTACTGCCTAGATATTGCATTCTATGCTGTGTTCTTTATACTAATTGTCTGAACAACAGCACCCTCCCCTGGTGGAAGAGAAATTCATTGTTTGCGCAGTCATATGCGGTCACGTGACGTTGCTCTTTCTTCCTGCTTTGATCTGAGCAACGGAGCTGAGTTGTGCAAGCAGCCTATACTGTATGTGACATGCGATGTCTGTCTGTCCCCACCAGTTCCTGATAATAAATGGGTGAACAGAGACAACACTGGGTGTTTTCTTCAGATCAGCAGACCCGAAAGAGAGGGTTACATCTGGTGCCGTGACTCCGTGAGTTCAAGAAGATCAGCTTGATTGCTCATCATAATTGATATACAGTATATCATAATTTATTTTATTTTTATTTATTTTTTGTGTGTATTGTGTGTACATAATCAATAATGTCAGAGGGGAGTAAAGGGGGCGGGTCTTTGGCTGATATTTCAGTTGGTTCACGTGGTAGTGAGCCTATGTCATTTACTGGTATTGATGAAGGTGGTGATGACATTGTTCTGTTTGAGAGACCTCCGCCTGCCCTGCCGTTTTCCACTCCTTTTCATGGTGGTAATGTCAATATAAACGATGCATTTAGACAATTTGGTGCTTTGACCACTGAGTTAGGTAAAGAAATTGGTGATTCTATTACCACCAGACCCATGTCTGACAGGGAAAACACACATGCACAGCACCCACAGTCTTTTGATTTATCAGATAGCAACACAACGCAGACACACAGTCCCCATTCCAGCCATGCTGCTCAGTACCCTGCCCATAGCCCCACCCCCAGCAGTGCCACGCAGTACCCTGCCCATAGCCCCGCCCCCAGCAGTGCCACGCAGCAGCCTGCCCATAGCCCCTGCCCCAGCAGTGCCACGCAGCGGCCTGCCCATAGCCCCGCCCCCAGCAGTGCCATGCAGCAGCCTGCCCATGTCCCTGCTTCCAGCAGTGCCATGCAGCAGCCTGCCCATATCCCTGCTTCCAGCCATGTCATGCAGCCCCCTGCCCATGTCCCTGCTTCCAGCCATGTCATGCAGCCCCCTGCCCATGTCCCTGCTTCCAGCCATGTCATGCAGCCCCTGGCCCACGTCCCTGCTCCCAACCATGCATTCCAGCCATATGTCTACATCCCTCCCCCCAGCCATGCTGCTCAGTCCTATGGCTACATCCCTTCTCCCAGCTATGCCACTCAGTCCCATGCCTATGTTCCGCCTTCTAGCCATGCCACGCAGCCCCCTGTCTTCAGCCCTGCTTCTGGCCATGTTTACAGCCCTCCTTCCGGTCTTGCTGCACAGCCCCATGCCTATGGCCCTTCTGCCGCTTATGCTGCGCCGCCTCATGGCTACGGGTCATCTTCCGGCCATGTTGCAGGGCTACGTGGCGACGGTTACTATGCAACACAGATGCTCGGTCAGTCTGCCAATCAGGCTACGCTTGACCTTTCACAGCTCAGTCTAGTCCTGAAGTCTGATGCCAGAGAGCCGCCCGTCTTCCGTGGTGATGGTGCTGACAAGTGTTCTATCCATGAGTGGATCGAACTGATGTCTACATATTTGAGGAAGAAGAGTGTTGTTGCGGCGGAGCAGTCAGATGAGATACTCATTAGGCTTATGGGCAGAGCCAAAGACGTTGTCAGGATCGGTTTACGCAGCGACCCGTCGATTGACGTTGTCCACCGGCCTGATTCAATTTATACCATTCTGAAGCAGCACTTCAGTGACCTCTCGTATTCCTGTATGCCTCTAATGGACTTCTACAACACCTTGCCTGCACCTCATGAGACCCCTGTTGATTATTGGGTACGTCTAAATAGGGCTGCGGATGTGGCAGATGAGAGTCTTCGACGTTTGGGGAGGGCAATGGACGACATTGGTAGGGAAGTGGCCATGATGTTTGTGCGGAACTGCCCCAACCAGTCTCTTTCTATTAAGTTCAATAGCAAGCTCACTGACCAATGGACAGCCAAGGAGGTACAGGAGAGGATTGATGAGTTCCAGCGGGAACAGCGGACCAGGCAGAGGGCAGCACCGCCACACCGCGTTGCCCAGCAGATGGTTGCTACCGTGGATGAGTCTCTCACATCTGAGCCAGTGAGCGAGCCTCCTCTGGTACTTTCATGCAAACAAAATGTCCAGCCGTTTCAGAGGGCCTCGGAGACTGCCTCGCTCCAGGCCAGCATGGATAAAATGACAGAGATGCTGAGCCAAGTGTTGAGTAGCTTAGCGCCTGCACCGCGCCCAGGTTTTGCTTCCCATGCCTATTCACCTCCCGGTTCTCTTCCCCGTGGCCGTGGTGGGTCACAGCCACAGCAGAGGAGGACATCCTCAGGTCGGGGTGCATGTGGGATCTGTGGTGAGCACTCGCACTCGACCATTGCCCATTGCCAATTCAATCGCCTCTGCTTTACCTGTCACCAGCCAGGTCACATGAGGCAGGAATGCCCTGCTTCCTCGTCCCCTGATTCTCAGTCTGCCACCGCCGCCACTGCCTCAGCTTCCCCCCAACAGGGAAACTAGTTCGCCCGCATTTCGAGGGGGGAAGTGTGGGCGCTAGTGACAAGCCCCTCGACGAGGTCCCAGATCTCCAGTCGGTGTATGAGACAGTGAGTGGAGCTTTTCCCGGCCACTCCAAAGTTATTATTCAGAATACGCAGCGTCTGCAGTACAGTGACAGTTTGTTCTACACCCCGGTTGTTGTGAATGGATGTTCAACCGTGAGGGCGTTGCTGGATTCGGGCTCCATGGCGTGCTCTATAAGCGAAGCCGCCATTGACGCTATGGTTGAGGCTGGCTCCCTGACCTGTGATGACCTACAGAGCACTGATGTTGTCTTGGTTGGATGTGGAGGCATGAAAGCCTTTGCAAAGAGTCAGTGTGATTTGGAGCTTGAGGTATATGGACATAAGATGAATGTGCCCACGTTGATTGTCCCTGGGCAGACTGATGACCTGATAATAGGCACTAATGTCATCAAGTGCCTCATACGGAGGCTTAAGGATTCTGAGAAGTACTGGGAAATGATGTCTGTACCGGGATACCCTGATGACGGAGAGGACCGTACTCGATTCCTGGCCATGCTTGCTGGTGTCCATCGATGGGTAGGAGAGGAGGTCCCTGATGTTGTGGGAACTGTGAAGTTGCACCAGGCTGTAACTCTACTTCCTGGTCGTGAGCACCTTGTATGGGGGAAGCTCCCTGCTGCATCCCGTGGTCTGCCCGGCTGCACTGTTGTGGTTGAGCCTACAAAATCCCACTCTATGCCCCGCAACATTTTGGTTGGTCGTGTTGTCACTCCCTTGTGGGGTGACGGTTGGGTTCCGATGAAGATCATTAACCCTACTGATAGCCTTATCACCCTGCGGAGGAACGCCAAGTTGGCTGATGTATCTCCATGTATGGCTCTGGAGGATATGGACGCAACGGATAGTGCTTGTATCCGTTCTAACAGTCAACGTACCAGCTCTGGCCAGTCCTCTCAACCTTCTGACATTACCGAGTCTCTGAGGAGATGTGGTCTTGGTGACCTGAACCTTGACTCCTGTGAGGTTTCTGATCAGTGGAAATCCAAGATGTGTGAGTTGTCACTGGAATATGCTGATATCTTCTCCAGGGATAAACTTGATTGTGGGGAAGCAACTGATTTTGTGCACAGGATCCACCTGGTGGACGAGAAGCCGTTCAGGTTACCCTACAGACGGGTCCCACCTGGCCACTTCCAGAAGCTCCGTGTTGCATTGAGTGAGATGGAGGAGAAAGGAATCATTAGGAAGTCCAAAAGTGAGTTTGCTTCCCCACTGGTCCTCGTGTGGAAGAAGAATGGTGACCTGAGAATATGCACTGATTTCCGCTGGCTGAATGCTCGCACGGTCAAGGATGCCTACCCGCTTCCACACCAGGCTGACTGTCTCGCAGCCATGGGGGGAAATGCACTGTTCAGCACGATGGACCTTACTTCTGGTTTTTATAATGTTCCGCTGCATGAAGACGACAAAAAGTATACTGCCTTCTCTTCACCTACTGGTCTGTACGAGTATAATCGTCTCCCTCAAGGCTTGTGCAATAGCCCCGCCAGTTTCATGAGGATGATGATGAGCATCTTCGGGGACCAGAACTTCCTTTCTCTACTCTGCTACCTCGACGACTTAATGGTCTTCGCTCCCAGTGAGGACGTGGCCTTGGAGCGTCTCGAGATGGTGTTCCAACGACTGCGTGCACACAACCTAAAATTGGCACCCAAGAAGTGTCACTTGCTGCGTCGGTCTGTCCATTTCCTTGGTCATGTCATTGACAGCAGAGGTGTGTCTACGGACCCCGGCAAAGTTGAGGCCATTGCTAATGTCACGAAGGCGGACCTGATGCTTCCGGATGGACGGACACCATCTCCAAAGAAGATACAGTCATTCCTTGGCCTCGTGATGTGGTATCAACGCTACATTCCCAACTGTTCCAGTATCGCGAAGCCTCTTTTCCAACTGACCTCTGGCACAAAGGAGAAGAAAAGGAAGTGGGTTGGGGAAACCCAAGGGAGACGCAGAGAACAGTACAGGAAGCTGGTTCCAGCGGACTGGACCTCTGAATGTGAGAAGGCGGTGCAGGCCTTGAAAGATGCCCTGCTGGCTAATGTTGTACTGGCGCACCCTGACTTCTCCCGCCCTTTCATCCTGTCAACAGATGCATCGACCGATGGCCTAGGTGCAGTGCTCTCACAAGTAGCTCCTGGGGAAGGTAGAGCACGTCCTATTGCTTTTGCCAGTAAGTCGTTGAACAAGTCACAGAGCGTGTATCCTGCCCACCGTCTTGAATTTCTGGCTCTCAAATGGGCAGTTTGTGAAAAGTTCAGCCACTGGCTTAAGGGCCATGTGTTCACTGCATGGACTGATAACAACCCACTTACTCATATCCTGACTAAGCCGAGGCTGGATGCCTGTGAACAGCGCTGGGTGGCCAAGCTTGCATCATATGACTTTGATCTCAAGTACGTGCCTGGATTAAAGAATGTAGTAGCAGATGCCCTCAGCAGGGAGCCCTTTGCGGGTCGCTGCATCGGTGAGCGCCTTCTCTGTGAGCCGTATGAGAGTCTGGTCCGTGAGTCTGAGCAGCTGTCTGGTGGAGAGGTTCAGGATGCTTTCAGGTTATCTACCGTCCGTCAGAACAGCCAGGGGGTGGAAGGCAGGAAGGCAACCACTCTCCCCGACTCCATGCCCACCTTCTGCTCCATGTCGAGTGCCGAGGTTGCGGCTGTCCTTGATGGTCACAATGATTGGGATACAGCCGCCAGAGTCAGGGCCATTGCCTTGGCGAGTCACGTACAAAGTGTCACGGATGTGGGCCAGGATGCTCTACCCTCCATTCCGAAGCAGGAGCTTAGAGCTGCGCAATGGGCTGACCCTGAGTTGTCCCGTGTCATCTCCTTCGTTGAGCGCCGACGTCGCCCCACACGACGTGAGAGGCCAAATGAGTCGTTCGGTGCTTTGAAGCTCTTGAAACAGTGGGATAAACTTGTGCTTGAAGATGGGATCCTTTACAGGGTGTGTAAAGACCCGGTCACTAGGAAGACAAAACACCAGTACATGGTGCCCCAGTCCCTGCGGGAGGAGGCCCTGCGCGGGTGTCATGACGATGCTGGTCACCAAGGGCAGGAGAGAACACTCCATCTTGTCAAGCAGAGGTTTTACTGGAGTTCTGTGGAACATGATGTGAGGGACTATGTCAGGTGTTGTGAGAGGTGTGTTGTGAGTAAGACACCGGAACCACACGCCCGTGCTCCCCTTGAGAGTATTACCACTACTGCGCCATTGCAACTGGTCTGCATTGACTTTTGGACAGCTGAAGACTCCAGGAACAGGCCCGTCAATGTGTTGGTGGTTACCGACCACTTTACTAAGCTCGCTCATGCCTTCCTTTGTCCTGATCAAACTGCTAAACAGGTGGCCAGGAAGCTGTGGGACAACTACTTTTGTTTCTATGGCTTTGCTGAGCGTATCCACTCAGACCAGGGTGCGAATTTTGAGAGTGAGCTGATAGCTGCCTTGCTTCAGGTCTCGGGTGTGAAGAAGTCCCGCACAACGCCTTACCACCCCATGGGAAATGGGACAGTTGAGCGGTTCAACCGCACCCTTGGTGGCATGATAAGGGCTCTTCCTCCCCGGGAGAAGCAGTCTTGGCCCCAAATGCTACATACGTTGACGTTTATGTACAACTCGACCGTTCATGAGACCACTGGGTTTCCGCCCTTTTACTTGATGTTCGGTAGAGTGCCTCGTCTACCTGTTGACGTGCTCTTCAAGTCTGCTCTACGTGACGAGGATGTCGTGTCTTATCCCAAGTATGTGGAGGTTCTGAAACGGGATCTCCGGGAGGCCATGATCTTGGTCGAGAGGCACACTAGTGAGGAGCAGAAGCGACAGGCTAGGATATACAACAGGCGGGCAAAGGGTGTGCCTGTCGAAGCTGGGGACAGGGTCCTGGTGGCGAACAAGGGAGAGAGAGGTCGGAGGAAGTTGGCTGATAGGTGGGAAAATGTGGTTTACACAGTAGTAAAGAGCGATCCTGCGACCCACACCGCCCAGATACGCAACTCTGTCACTGGTCACACCAAGGTGGTGCATCGTAATCTGCTGCTCTGTGTGAACTTCCTACCTGTGACGGAGGATGATGAAGACAGTGCCTCCGTTGTCTCTTCTGCCTCGCCTCTTACTCCTACCCCGGGTAGCGATGGTGTCACTGACCATTCTGTGGCTTCTGTGAGGGGCCCAGACAAGGTTTCTAGGACTCATCATTGGGTCTCGCAGCTTCCGGTTGAGGGTGAAGACTTTCCAATTGCTGATATACCGCCCGCCCGGTCTGACGGGACGCTTGCCGAAAGGGGGGTGGATGAAGATCCTGAGGTGGAGACAAGCTATCTTTCGGATACAGATGGTTCGGAGGCGGGCAGTGTGGCCGGCAGTGGAACAGTTTCTAGTGGCATGGACTCTGTTCCTAGTGGGCCTGGCACAGTGCTGGACTCTTCTCCTTCGCTGGCCTCGAGTGTGGCTACGCCCTGTCACCCCGCTGCTCACTCTGCAGCCTCACATGCACCCATATGTCACTTACCTGACAACACACATGCCGTCCGAACCAGAGCAGGCCGCATTGTCAGACCTGTGAGTAGGCTTATTGTTACGATGGACGCTTAAATGAGCTACAAGGTCAGAGAATTATGTTGAAAACTTGCACAACCTTTTTTTTTGGGGTCTGAATATCAGTAGTGTCGGGTAACAGTTTACAGGGTTTGAGTATGATAATGTGTATACAGGCACATTTTATGTCATCACTGCAGGGAGTGCTTTCCCTTGTGTGTTCTACAGGAACAGCCTTATGGCTTGACTGGATACTTTTGGTATTACTGTTACTTATGTTGATTGGGACCTTGGATTACATGTGAATTTTCTTGTTGAAGAAAAGAAAAGAAATTGTGTTCTGTGGTACTCCGTATTTTGCCGAATTCAAGAGGGGAGAGTGTAACAGGAGTCATTTAATGTTATTTTATTTGAATGAAGTTCGTCAAAATATAGTCAATCAACAAGACAATGTACTGCCTAGATATTGCATTCTATGCTGTGTTCTTTATACTAATTGTCTGAACAACAGCACCCTCCCCTGGTGGAAGAGAAATTCATTGTTTGCGCAGTCATATGCGGTCACGTGACGTTGCTCTTTCTTCCTGCTTTGATCTGAGCAACGGAGCTGAGTTGTGCAAGCAGCCTATACTGTATGTGACATGCGATGTCTGTCTGTCCCCACCAGTTCCTGATAATAAATGGGTGAACAGAGACAACACTGGGTGTTTTCTTCAGATCAGCAGACCCGAAAGAGAGGGTTACACTAGGGTCTGGCAAAGGGTTAGGGTTAGGGTTAGCTAGGGTATGGCAAAGATGGGAGTCCTCATGGAAAAGAGGCATTACATTTTGTATAACACGGTTCTATTGTGAAAATAGCAGATCAACGCCTCGCGCTGCGAGGCGTTGTGAGTATGTAGATCGGCTATTTTCACAATGTCTGAAAAAAAAAGAGTTTTGTCCTTTTTTTTACATAGGTTTCTACGGTTTCTTGGGCTGGATATGGCAGCCTGGAACGGTTGTTCAAGTGCAGCTAAACTTGGCATGTTAGTAAACGTGCCACAATTAACAATAATGCATTGCACCTGTGAAGCTGACCTATGGAACCTGGGAATATAGCATTCTGTCAAGATGGGGAGAATATAATTATAATACCTTGTTAAAGAGACTTGTAGTTATTTCACTGTAAACATAATAACCAGCACTGATGGACAAGGAGACATTCATGGATTTATATTTAAAAGTGACTTTTATTTTCCCCCCTGGACCTGGGGTATGGCTGCATACCCCTGCCATACCCAATTGACGCCCCTGGATAAAGCGACACAATAGCTTTCTGAAAATGTACATTTTATAATCACTATGTAATTACAATGTATTTATTCTAGTTTGAGTTTGTCCATGACAGGGTAAGTAAGTATTCAAGTTATTTTATTGCAGTTTGTATTTTCATTTTCATTGTCATGTATTTGTATTTGTTATGTGTGTCTTTAAAAAAGAAAGAAAATAAACATATTGTTTAAAAAAAAAGAAAAAAAAGGTAAGTAAGTAAGTAAGTACATTTAATTTATATAGCACCTTTTACAGAGAGACCTCACAAAGTTTTGTACAGGCATTGAAAGAAAAAATCACACCCGTGTGAAGTGGAGCTGTGTGTGTGTGTGTGTGTGTGTGTGTGTGTGTGTGTGTGTGTGTGTGTGTGTGTGTGTGTGTGTGTGTGGATCATGTGTACCGATTTTTGTGACATTTGAAGAAAATATGTAGGAAAAGGAGCAAAAAGTGTGTTTTGGAGAAAATTCAAGATGGCGGAAAATCTATCATGGCGCAAATGGGCGTGGCCTATATGGGGAGATGCGTCATGACCCAAGGAATCCAGGGAAAAAATATTTTTAATTTTCCGACCTACGGTTCAAGAGTTACAGGCCAAAACGTAAAGTGGGGTGTTATGGCGCCACCATGCGGCCAAATGACACAATTATTTTTTATTTAATCCTTGAAATCATTATGAACCTCCTCTCCAAGTCTTGAAACTCTAGCCCCTATGGTTTGCGAGAGACAAATAATTGAATGTGAGTTTTTGCGATTCCCATTATAAGTCAATGGGGAAAATTAATTCACTAATAAATTAATATCAATTAAACTATAGAACCTTTCTCTTAGCAAGTTACTAGCCCACGATTCCCGAGTAAGCCGGTCGATTTGACATATGGCGCGAGTGTGTGGTGGCAAAACTGTGGGACTAGTAGCGTGCCGAAGTTTAGGAAGTTCAGGCTACATACAGACACACAGACAGACACACAGACAGACACACAGACAGACCCACACGGCCACGTATAGGGAGCCTGTGCTTCACACAGCTCCAAAAACACAATAAAAACAATATAAAAACAAGGCAAGTAGGAAACAGGCTATACAGTTAGTTACAAAGAAATATAAATTAGAATCAAATCCCAACAACAAATGCCCGTTCAAATAATAGCGTTTTGAGGTTCTTTTTGAGTGGTGGTCTCACCGCCACTCCTGTAATTGGGTTTCACAATGTCGTGTCTGTCTGTCTGTATGTCTGTCGCCTGTCATACCTCTCTTGACCACACACACAGACCACAAACACACACACACACACACACACACACACACACACACACACGTTGAAGGAGGGGCGCTTTTGAGCAGGCTCACACACGTAGCAAGGAGGGCACGCACGCACACGCACACGCGCACACACACACACACACACACACACACACACACGTCCGCGACTGGGTGGCTGCAACAGCACGCACAACGTTGTGTGTGTGCTCGCGCTAATGTTGCAGCCGGAGACATAACTCTGAGCACGGAGAAAAGTCCGACGCTGAGGTATACGCAATGTTGTGGTTTGATTGGAAGTGGCTGCCGCTGAATGGAGCTTCCTGCTTTTGTTCCCACTACTTTACCTTTTTCGGCGCTGTTGTGTGCAGTCTGCACTGCAGCCTCGTCCGTCCGTTCAACACACATCACATCACCCAAGTAAATCCTGGCTTATACTTCTTCATCACGGCGTGTTCCGTGACAAAATGTGTCTGATCTACAAGCTCACAACGCGTCGCGGATTGCAATCCATGTATTTGACTCTTTTTATTTGACTATTTTTATTTGACCACCACTCAGTTCACAACAAGGTGTGATTTTAAAAATATCGACAGAAGCTGCAAATCTCAAGGCTTGTGGAAGAGCATTCCAGAGTTTGGGGACAACAGCTTGGAAAAGCCTTGTCACCTTTTGTTTTTAAGTGAGTCCTTGGAACTTTAACAGACCCTGCTCAGCAGGCCTTAGGGCCCTTTCAGGCTCATAGCGATCGACCAGATCTTTTAAGTAGCTCGGAGCCTGATCATGCAGAGCTCTGTACGCAAGCACTTTGAACTGATCATGAACTGATCATGCAGAGCTCTGTACGCAAGCACTTTGAACTGATCATGAACTGATCCTGCAGAGCTCTGTACGCGAGCACTTTGAACTGGACCCTGAAATGAATGGGGAGCCATGCAGTGCAGGGAGGCCAGGCCAGGACAGGGGTGATGTGGCACCTTCAGGGTGGACATATTTATATTTTATATATATATATATATATATATATATATATATATATATATATATATATATATATATATATATATTATAGAAAAAGTTGAAAACCTTCCATAAGAAGGGACTGCATCACTCCAGGGAACTGCAATGGACAACTGCTTAATTCATGATAAAAAAAAAAAAAAAAAAAAAAATCATGAATTAAGCAGTTGTCCATTGCAGTTCCCTGGAGTGATGCAGTCCCTTCTTATGGAAGGTTTTCAACTTTTTCTATAGTTTATGCATGCTGACTACGACTTGCACCTCATATGGGCCTTTCGTTTGGATGTGCAGGAGTCTCTCCTCTTTGTTATATATATATATATATATATATATATGCACCATTTACCATTTACCTTCAGGGTGGACATATTTTACTGTTTGCAGGCATATTGTCTGCTTGCAGTTCATTTATACAAAGTGTGGGAGCTTGTTGACCACCATTCATGTCTAACAGCCTAATAATGATGAGTATAAAGTTAAACGGAAAATCTTAGATTTCTTTTTCTTTTTTTTTATGAAATGGGGAAGTCCCAAATGTACCGCTTGGTGGTATTGACTCCTATATCTGCTATTTTTTGATTAGTTAAAGCAGGGGTCAACAGGGGGTCCGGGACCCCTAGGGGGTCCTCAGAGTTACTACAGGGGGTCCTCCAAATCTTCCAATCCTTTTTATATTAACAACTTGAACCCTGGTGTCCGGTGGTGTGATATGGATTTTAGAAGTGGTTCCCCTCTAAATTCATGACGTCACATGCACATCACGTTCGCGCGCACGTGCATGTGTGCACGCATGCCTGCCACTCGGTGCTAATACTGTACAACGCACATTTTTTATCTAATTATATTTCTTATTTAGTTACATTGTCAATTTGTTGTTTCAATTAATGTATTTTCCGTTAGGTTTTATATAAAATAACTACTTTATAGACTCACCCACACACAGTAAAGTCTGCTAGCCCCTTTCAGAACCTCTCCCGACTCCCTCCGCTATGCAGCTCTGACAAAATGAGTGATTTTATGTTAAACTCATGATATGAAGAGTGAGGAGCTGCTTAGCGGAGGCAGAGGTTCCGAAAGGAGCTAAAAGTCTGCAAAGAATGCTAGGCGAGCGTAGGCTATATGCTGGCCACATGCCTACCAGAGTATTGTTATGCAAAGCAGACAGGTAGGGGATTGAAGTGTTGACCGAGCCGCCACTAGTCTCGCGAGGCCAGATTGTTGCCTCCGCGATTTGGGCAAATGCTCCCGTCATACAGTCTGTTGCATCGAAAGAAGAACGATGAGTACCGGTTAAAGCGGAAGTGAAGCCTCCTCGTCACTTCCGTTTCCGTCTCACATCGCACACATTTATCATTATATAAATAAAAATCATATAAGCATGTTTAGCTTGCTGCTTATCAGAAATGACATTTTAAAATATATTTTCTTGAACGGTAATGCCCGTTTCCATTACTCGCCGTTAGGGAGCTGCTGTTCCAGACTCTCTATATAGCATTCAGAGATTGTGGAATAGTTGTCTGGCTACGCGAGACTAAGCCGTCACCATCACTTCACACAACTTGACGACGTGCGTGCACGCGCATGTGCACGCTTGCACGCGCATGTGCACGCGTGCGTACAGCTTGATAAGTGTGGGCTCGCTGAGCCCAACCGAACCCATGGCATCTCACCCCTGCTAGTGTCCATATTCTGAGAACTGTAGCCAAAAATAGCAGATCTACAAGCTCACAATGTCTCGCGCTATGAGGCATTGTGAGCTTGTAGATCTGCTATTTTTGACAAAGAGGTTTGGTGTAGAGGGGAAAAAGAGCAGACCAAGTACAGAGTGAAAGGTCAAGTTTATTAAGTATTGACGGTTCAAGTGGTTAAATATCTGAAAACACAAATTGACATGAATCCAAAATACACTGATGATTGTGCTGTCAAACGATGAAACTATATGGAATCTATGAACAGGTTGTGGGGGTCCCTGCTTCATCTCTCTCTCAACTAAGGGGTCCCTGCTTCATCTCTCTCTCAACTAAGGGGTCCCTGCTTCATCTCTCTCTCTCAACTAAGGGGTCCTTGGCCTGAAAATGTTGAAGACCCCTGAGTTAAAGCATAAAATAATGATTAAACTGCGACACAGACGCATTCCAAGTCTAAATGTATTAAAACTCAGGAGATGCTGATTGCAACTCTTTTTCACTGCGTTTATTTAAAGTTATATTTTTCAACAAGTGGATCATCATTCCTTCATATTAACTCTTTTTCACTGCGTTTATTTAAAGTTATATTTTTCAACAGGTGGATCATCATTCCTTCATATTGTTGGATCAACACAATATGAATATGAACCCTAACCCATTTCAACTTTGATTCTATGATTATTTTCCTGTGACGCACAAGGAAACTACCCTCCCTCCCGTGTGTGTGCGTGCGTGCGTGCGCGTGTGCGCGCGTGCGTGTGTGCACGTGCGTGTGTGTGTGTGTGTGTGTCTGTGTGTGTGCGTGTTCCACTATAATGGGATGTTTTCAAAGTCATTTAAAAACGTAACATGGAAGGAAACAGAAACAACAGCTGGTAATCAATGTTTTAATGAAAAAGTACATCATTACATTATAAAGTACATAATCCAATCTGGAGCCATGCACAATACCGTTAATTACACATGTAGTCATGTAAATTACAGTTAATTACACATGTAGTCATGTAAACTACAGTTAATTACACATGTAGCCATGTAAACTACAGTTAATGACAAATGTAGTCATGTAAACTACAGTTAATTACACATGTAGCCATGTAAACTACAATTAATTACAAATGTAGTCATGTAAACTACAGTTAATTACACATGTAGTCATGTAAACTACAGTTAATTACACATGTAGTCATGTAAACTACAGTTAATGACACAAGTCATGTAAACTACAGTTAATTACACATGTAGTCATGTAAACTACAGTTAATGACACATGTAGTCATGTAAACTACAGTTAATTACACATGTAGCCATGTAAATTACAGTTAATTACACATGTAGCCATGTGCACAACAGTAAAATGGATAGTTCACCCCCCCCCCCCCCCTTCAAAAATAAAATTGTTTATCTATCAATTCATGGATATTTGTTTTATAATGTGTTTGTCACATTCCTGATCCAATCATTTGATGACCAGCAGTGATTCCCTATGGAGACACAAAGAGCCTGCTTTGTTCCCTATGGAGACACAAAGAGCCTGCTTTGTTCCCTATGGAGACAAAAAGAGCCTGCTTTGTTCCCTATGGAGACACAAAGAGCCTGCTTTGTTCCCTATGGAGACACAAAGAGTCTGCTTTGTTCCCTATGGAGACACAAAGAGTCTCCTCAGATTGTCTTAGGAATGGGACAAAAACAAAAGAACAATCCATGAATTCAAGTCTCCCTTTAATTACAGTTGTATTGATTACAGTTAATTACAGTTAATTACAGTTAATTACAGTCTGTCCCTGAGATTAGTACCCAGTTAGTAAGTTTTTCTGATTCTGAACCGTTATGGAGCATTTCTTTAACCCCAGGACGGGGGTCAGCAACCCGCGGCTCTTTAGCGCCGCCCTAGTGGCTCCCTGGAGCTTTTTCAAAAATGTATGAAAATGGAAACATTTTGATAGTAGGCTAATATAGCTAATATAGACACTTACAGCATGTGTTGCCTTCATTATAAGGCTTATATAAGGCTTTTAATATTTTGCGGCTCCAGACAGATTTGTTTTTTAGTTTTTTTGGTCCAATATGGCTCTTTCAACATTTTGGGTTGCCGACCCCTGTCCCAGGGGTCCCTCAGGGGTCCCCAGGGGTCCCTCAGGGGTCCCTCAGGGGTCCCTCCTTTGTTCTCTCTACGCCAAATCTCTTCTCTTCCCTCCAAAACAGACCATCTGTTGCGTTGTGAGCTTAAAGGTGGACTGGATGTTGGGCTGCTTTCCAAGGAATGTTAACCCTGTCAGAACTCCACAACACTGCTTCTCAACCTTTTCAGGCCGTGGACCCCCAAAATAATCACATTTTAACTGGGTTAGGGTTAATTTTGTAATTTGCCATTAAACCTACAAGGGCCGGTCAGAGTGAACCAAAGGGTCTGCTCTTTACACTTAAACATTATGTTGGTTTGTTTACGGTGTTGTACATTAGGTTTAGCTCTGGTCTGACAGTTTGTTTACGGTGTTGTACATTAGGTTTAGCTCTGGTCTGACAGTTTGTTTACGGTGTTGTACATTAGGTTTAGCTCTGGTCTGACAGTTTGTTTACGGTGTTGTACATTAGGTTTAGCTCTGGTCTGACAGTTTGTTTACGGTGTTGTACATTAGGTTTAGCTCTGGTCTGACAGTTTGTTTACGGTGTTGTACATTAGGTTTAGCTCTGGTCTGACAGTTTGTTTACGGTGTTGTACATTAGGTTTAGCTCTGGTCTGACAGTTTGTTTACGGTGTTGAACATTAGGTTTAGCTCTGGTCTGACAGTTTGTTTACGGTGTTGTACATTAGGTTTAGCTCTGGTCTGACAGTTTGTTTACGGTGTTGTACATTAGGTTTAGCTCTGGTCTGACAGTTTGTTTACGGTGTTGTACATTAGGTTTAGCTCTGGTCTGACAGTTTGTTTACGGTGTTGTACATTAGGTTTAGCTCTGGTCTGACAGTTTGTTTACGGTGTTGTACATTAGGTTTAGCTCTGGTCTGACAGTTTGTTTACGGTGTTGTACATTAGGTTTAGCTCTGGTCTGACAGTTTGTTTACGGTGTTGTACATTAGGTTTAGCTCTGGTCTGACAGTTTGTTTACGGTGTTGTACATTAGGTTTAGCTCTGGTCTGACAGTTTGTTTACGGTGTTGTACATTAGGTTTAGCTCTGGTCTGACAGTTTGTTTACGGTGTTGTACATTAGGTTTAGCTCTGGTCTGACAGACTGCTGGCTAAAAGACTAGACCAAGATGTCTCAGCCCCTACGAGGCCCAACTTCAGTCAAAATAAACTAAACTACTTCACTACTCACCAAACCAAAGGTAGTTTTGCGTTGTTCAAAGTCTATTCTCTGCGGTGGGAAACCTCTCAGCACCCACTCTGTAAAATACATTATTTAACCTCTCAACACCCACTGTGTAAAATACATTATTTAACCTCTCAACACCCACTCTGTAAAATACATTATTTAACCTCTCAACACCCACTCTGTAAAATACATTATTTAACCTCTCAACACCCACTGTGTAAAATACATTATTTAACCTCTCAACACCCACTGTGTAAAATACATTATTTAACCTCTCAACACCCACTCTGTAAAATACATTATTTAACCTCTCAACACCCACTCTGTAAAATACGTTGTTTGTTTTTGTCATGAAATAAAATGCATAGGCCTACAACTCGAACCGCCGCTTATTTCCGGGTTGTGAACCGGTGTGTCTGCGGTGGCCGCTGGGTGCCTTGGGGTGGGCGTGTTTTATTTCATGACAGAAATGAGAGAGTGGGTGTTGAGAGGTTAAATAGTGTATTTTACACAGTGGGTGTTGAGAGGTTAAATAGTGTATTTTACACAGTGGGTGTATGAGAGGTTAAATAATGTATTTTACACAGTGGGTGTTGAGAGGTTAAATAATGTATTTTACACAGTGGGTGTTGAGAGGTTAAATAGTGTATTTTACACAGTGGGTGTTGAGAGGTTAAATAATGTATTTTACACAGTGGGTGTTGAGAGGTTAAATAGTGTATTTTACACAGTGGGTGTTGAGAGGTTAAATAGTGTATTTTACACAGTGGGTGTTGAGAGGTTAAATAGTGTATTTTACACAGTGGGTGTTGAGAGGTTAAATAATGTATTTTACACAGTGGGTGTTGAGAGGTTAAATAATGTATTTTACACAGTGGGTGTTGAGAGGTTAAATAGTGTATTTTACACAGTGGGTGTTGAGAGGTTAAATAATGTATTTTACACAGTGGGTGTTGAGAGGTTAAATAATGTATTTTACACAGTGGGTGTTGAGAGGTTAAATAATGTATTTTACACAGTGGGTGTTGAGAGGTTAAATAATGTATTTTACACAGTGGGTGTTGAGAGGTTAAATAGTGTATTTTACACAGTGGGTGTTGAGAGGTTAAATAGTGTATTTTACACAGTGGGTGTTGAGAGGTTAAATAGTGTATTTTACACAGTCGGTGTTGAGAGGTTAAATAGTGTATTTTACACAGTGGGTGTTGAGAGGTTAAATAGTGTATTTTACACAGTGGGTGTTGAGAGGTTAAATAGTGTATTTTACACAGTGGGTGTTGAGAGGTTAAATAGTGTATTTTACACAGTGGGTGTTGAGAGGTTAAATAGTGTATTTTACACAGTGGGTGTTGAGAGGTTAAATAATGTATTTTACACAGTGGGTGTTGAGAGGTTAAATAATGTATTTTACACAGTGGGTGTTGAGAGGTTAAATAATGTATTTTACACAGTGGGTGTTGAGAGGTTAAATAATGTATTTTACAGAGTGGGTGTTGAGAGGTTAAATAATGTATTTTACAGAGTGGGTGTTGAGAGGTTAAATAATGTATTTTACACAGTGGGTGTTGAGAGGTTAAATAATGTATTTTACACAGTGGGTGCTGAGAGGTTTCCCACCGCGGAGAATAGACTTTCAACAACGCAAAACTACCTTTGGTTTGGTGAGTAGTGAAGTAGTTTAGTTTATTTTGACTGAAGTTGAGCCTTCGTAGGGGCAGAGAAATCCTGCTCTAGTCTTTTAGTCAGCTGCCTGTCAGAGGGTCTCTGGACCAGAGCTACATGAAGTTAATCATCTGGGGACCCCCCAGAGGGTCTCTGGACCAGAGCTACATGAAGTTAATCATCTGGGGACCCCCCAGAGGGTCTCTGGACCAGAGCTACATGAAGTTAATCATCTGGGGACCCCCCAAAATAATTTGGGGATGCCCCTGGGGGTCCCGACCCTCCAGAACAGAGACAGGTACAGGGTGGTCAAGGTGGTCAAGGTGGTCAAGGTGGTCAAGGTGGTCAAGGGAAGGCCTCAGACAGAAAGCTCTGACCGGTCCAGTTGTTCTGAACTCTGCTGTTAGAGCTTGATGCTCGCTGCAGTGATGGACTTGTAGATCTGCTGTTAGAGCTTGATGTTCCCTGCAGTGATGGACTTGTAGATCTGCTGTTAGAGCTTGATGTTCCCTGCAGTGATGGACTTGTAGATCTGCTGTTAGAGCTTGATGTTCCCTGTAGTGATGGACTTGTAGATCTGCTGTTAGAGCTTGATGTTCCCTGCAGTGATGGACTTGTAGATCTGCTATTAGAGCTTGATGCTTGTAGATCTGCTGTTAGAGCTTGATGCTTGTAGATCTGCTGTTAGAGCTTGATGCTCCCTGTAGTGATGGACTTGTAGATCTGCTGTTAGAGCTTGATGTTCCCTGCAGTGATGGACTTGTAGATCTGCTGGCTCAGGACCACGTAGGTCTTCTTCTCAGAGTCCAGGAAGTAAAGAGGATCAGAGATCTGCTGCGGGTCGAAGCCTTCCTCCACCAGACGCACCTTCTTCATCTTGAAGGTCCCCGTCATCTCCAAACAGATCTACAAGACCACAACACAACACAACACAACACAACACAACACAGTTCAGTTCATCTTGAAGGTCCCCGTCATCTCCAAACAGATCTACAAGACCACAACACAACACAACACAACACAACACAACACAACACAGTTCAGTTCATCTTGAAGGTCCCTGTCATCTCCAAACAGCTCTACAAGACCACAACACAACACAACACAACACAACACAACACAACACACAGTTCAACATCTCCTTACAGCTCTACAAGACCACAACACAACACAACACAACACAACACAACACAACAGAAACAGCCTGATATCAACAATCATCTCCGCATAAGGAGATTCCGAACATTTTGCGCCGGTTTCGGAAAACCGTGCGGCGGGTCGGGTCGAGGCCCGGCACTGCACTCCGTGCCGCGGTGGGGAACGCGCGTGCCGAATCTGAAGCCGGTGGGACAAACGGTTCTCGAAATACACGGATTACATACACACAGACAGACACGCAGAGACTTCTCACATTTATAGATAGATATATTTTTCAAAGAGAAAACAATAAGCGAATATTTGACTTCGGTGAACAACGTCGAATAGTGACTTTGATATTCGAATATTGGAATATTTGGTGAATGCCCTAATACTCTTCAATAAGTAGCGCTTGGTGATACTCAGTCTGCTGTATTGAAACATATTTATTTGATATCTAACTATTCATTTACCGAATGTCTATCTGACAGTCTGTCTGCATGGTAACCATGGTAACAAAGCCCAACTGACATCACTGACTGACATCACTACAGTGCCCAGATGTCATCACAGACTAGCCTTGCAGGCCATCCCAAGCTACGTCATCACCAATGTGCTTCCTTTCTCGGTCTGGTGGTCCTCCCATCGAGTCTCTTCATGAGAACTTACGCTCTAATTTCCAATCAAAAGGCTGCATTTCGAGCGAACCCGCCTCACACCGCTCCTGATTGGTCAAGCGGCTGCAGCAGCTCTCACATTTTGTAAACAAACATGGCGGCCCCCATAGCCGACACAAGTTTACAAATCGCAAATAAAAGCTGCATTAAGCGAAGTTTTATCTGAAATCTGAAATTTGCACTTTTGGAATTTCTATCTGGAAAGACGTATTTGCTGTTCTGCCAACGATGTGTTGATGCGCTGATGACTACGGACTGGACCTGTCAGTTAAAGTGAGTAACTACGTCATCATAATGCGTTGTCTATGGAGAACTCCCAGACTGGCTGTTGTCTATGGAGAACTCCCAGACTGGCTGTTGTCTATGGAGAACTCCCAGACTGGCTGTTGTCTATGGAGAACTCCCAGACTGGTTGTTGTCTATGGAGAACTCCCAGACTGGTTGTTGTCTATGGAGAACTCCCAGACTGGTTGTTGTCTATGGAGAACTCCCAGACTGGCTGTTGTCTATGGAGAACTCCCAGACTGGCTG